>NC_052507.1:65265438-65320308 GCF_014356525.2 Nilaparvata lugens | reverse complement strand
TTTAAAAGCACATTTTTGAGCAGATCAGCAAGGTAAGATTTTTTGGTTGTTCTCTAATCGTTTTTCAATTTTACTGCATTATTCTTTGCAAATGTTTTATTAAAAATGAAAATAGCAAATAAGTATAAGAATAATTCTTATAATTATTATTAAAAAATGTCATTCTTCAAATTCACGAAACTTAAGTTCAAATTCACTACAAATTGGCGTGAAGGGTATGCGCCACCTTAGTCCTCCAACACACCCAGAACCTGACAGGAGTGGACAGCGACTATCTCATCCATCGACACCGTACACCAGCGACAGGGAAAGACTGTTTTGAAAGAGTCTCGAATTGGTGTGTGCGTTAGATGCCAAAACCGGACACTTTTACATCCGTACAGAAACGACTAAGTCAGACACATTGAGTCTCTGACACTTCCAAAAAAAGATGGTCAGGTTACTTCTTGGACGGACTGTACTACGCAGAGCTGTCTGGTTCTCAAACAATGGTCATTGTTCTGATGAATCCCCACATGTAGGCTATTCTTAACAAGACCATTGACAATTTATTTCTGAAGCCGGTAAGAGAGAGAGAGGGAGCGAGGGAGGGGAAGAGAGTGAATGAGAGAGGAAGCAATAGAACTAAATAAGGTTGAGATAAGAGACAATGTCATGCAGGAGTATTGTCTGATGGTGGTCACACACACACTTCTACAGTCACACTAACTTATGAACAGAATATTTCAAAGAAAGTACAGTCTGTACCAAAATTGAAACCAGTTTACTTCCTAGCTATTCTGCCAGCTTAACTGACATAAGGGACAAAAGCTGATAGCGACAACCAGAGACTGTTTTCCAGGTAGAGAAATTAGTCACAGACTCGCCCCACCAAAACAAGACACTTCTTTTTCAGCACAAGAACGACAAAAGTAGCCACCGCCAAAACAAGACTGATTTTCAGTGCTAGGATGGATGTGTCTGACTTTGACGGTGGTGTATACTGACATCGCCCTGGCGCGAATAACGAAAAAAAAATGAGACAAATTGGGCTATTTCGTCAAACTGGGACAACGACAAACTAGGTCTTTTTTTCGATCCTGCTTGTTGCTTCACACACACAACAAGCTTGGTTTACTCGCAGAAATCCACCACCACTGGCCAAAAAATTCTATTGGCCAAACATAGGAAACGTATTCCAACTTGTCGAAAGTGGCATCTTTCTACTGAGCTGTAGATGATTATTTGTCAATGAGTTCAGATTCATATTGTTGGTTGAATCACACAAAAATGTAATTTATAAATATTGTTTGCTATTTTTTGAAGACATAACATAATTATTATTATGTATATAACTTATATTTACTGTACCAGTTGGAATATATTGTTGGGCTCTATTTATTTATTCAATTTAAGGTTTTTAGTTGAATAGCATTAGCTTTAAAGCCATTAGACTGTTATAACTGAATGTAAATATTTTTGATTTCTGATACAGTACTTCTGCCGGTACAAACTACTTTTCAGTTTAACCGCCAAGTTCGATTTCACAAAATCAAAATGTAACTTGCAGGGTCCCAGCAAACTGCATTGAATCTAATTGCATTAGTGTAAACGGAGGGGAGTTATTTCTACTCTTCTATAATATTTGCTAAAGTTTAGTGCTATCAATCCATCTACCGGTATTTGAATCCTTGATTGGTTGGGAGCTTTTAGTGGATTCGTTCATTCAAATGCACAGATTATCATCATTGTCACCTATTCTAGCAACTATAGTAACTACGAGCCAGGAACTTCAATGAAATTACTTTTAAAATTTAACTTCAGGTTTATTGAACTCTAAATAGGTAGAACGAATTAATAAGAGTCAGGTAACATGTCAAATTTTCAAACAGAACAAAGTTATTCAGCAATCGATTCAGGTCAAGAAGACATACTCCATTTTTAATCTATACATTTTGGGAACCTGCTATCTTGCTGCATTTAAATTCGGGCCTCGGTCATTCTATGAAATTAAATTTTGAGCTTAATAAGAAAAACAACAAAAGTTTGGCACTCACCATTTAAACAATATTCAAACTTGGACTCTTCAGAAACACTCACATACGCTTTAATAAAACTCACTATACTTGAACTCACATGCACAAAAAATTTCCTCATTCTACTCCTACTAACTCTATAAAATTTGGTTTCCTATTCAACTAGATAAAAATTACTGCTAACTGAAAATTTAACAATTTGTCCCTCTGAATGGGAAATGGGCCCATTCAGAGGACCGAGGCTTGCACACCGTTACATGTTTTCCCAGTTACATCTCAATTCGAACTGTGGCCTTTTCACTGAAAATTATTCCCCCTCCACGAGCGTTGAGCATAACTTCCAGTGGAAAAGCCAAAGCTGCAAAAAGGTCAATGCTCGTACAGTTTTCAAACACAGTGGCTTTTTCGACATGAAATTGAAACTGCACTTGGAAAATGCACGAAAATTGCTTTAATTTTGACAACTAAGCAACAAGTTAGCAAATTCAAACAAGACAGAGTCAATTCTCACACTAAAAACGCAGGGTTCAATGACCTGTAAATCAAAGTTCATTTCAGTTCAAAAACCTGAAAAATAATATAAGATACACACAAACAACTACAATTTATAATACCCACTCAATATTCACACTATTACATTACCCCCTCCCCTAAAAAAGACGAATTCACCAAAATTTCATTCACTTTTTATTTGCTTTCACACTAACACTTGACACTATTATCTGGTCGACATCAAGCCTGGAGCTGGGACCTGGAACAGCCCTTCGATATGGATGGGGGTGGTCGAAGAGATGCACCCATGAACCCGACGGTAGTACCCAGACATTTCAGCCCATGGTAGGTGGTTGACATCAGCACAAACTGCAATACAGCTGTAGGTCAATTCTGGCAGTCGGAAGCCAGTCAGCTGTTCGCTGGCCTCAGCGACATCAGGAAGTCAGCATCCTCCCGGAACAGTGGACATCACATCAGCAGTAGCAATGATGTCATCGGGAGTGGGGCATGGATGGAATGGCCCCATCACTCTTGCACACAGTAGCCTCTTGTAGACAGGCCGTGATATCCCAGAAGACAAATCACTGTTTCTTCCAACAGGAACTAACCTTTTCAACTGTTATCACTCAACATTTCATCAAAACTCACAACTTACATGAGAGTTGGGTGTGCCAGACCCAGAAAAATTTACTAACACTGTAGCTCAAAATAGAAATGACCGGGCCCTTCAAAATGAATTCAACTCAAAATATTCACTTTCCACATAAGACAACAATAAATTTGAACGCATAATATATTTTCTAAAACTTCAAATAATTTCCCAAGTCATTATCAACTGTCATTTCATTATTTCGTATCAATTAATTTCGAACTAAATTACAATTATTCTATCTCTCTGTATACGGTTTCAGAACAATAGCCTGCCAGCTTGCATTTTCAGATTAGCCTTCAATATTGTAGTCATAACGTCCAACTTATTATTGATTCTATCTATTACGTTTTCAACTAATTTTCCGTTCCTTTCTACCACTGTTTATTCTATATTCCTTCTCATCTGCTTCTTTTGTTTCATTTCTACTCTCGTTCACAAAATAATATAATTACGATTTACTGTTTTACTCTAATTTCCATTGTTCTCATCGTACAGTCCAAGGAGTATTTTTTTCCAACCCGTTACTTTCTCTCTCATTCTCATTTACACTTGTTGATATCTACACCATCTACACTTTTTCTCTCTTTTTCCAACATACACTTTCAAGTCAGCTATCTCTCTTTCAATTATTCAGGTCAGATCCACTTGCAGCCTTAGCTTAGTCGAATAATAGAACTAAACCATGAAATAAAATACTTCCACTACTTCTTATTGATTGGCCAATTCCCTATCGCCCTCTTAAGAGCCAGCATAGTCGAAAATGCCTACAATCAAGAACTTCTAAACAGCTAACCTATGGATGCCCGATCCATGTTCATAACACCAGTTCACCTAACTGTGTTATCTCTTTCATTGAATTTCCCGAATTCAATCGCACCTTGGAATTCCCAATTCCAAAACCTCTCAGTCCCGCTGAATCGTCGTCATCACTCGATAACACCGCCTGTATTATCCTCAGTACCTCAGGCCCGCTGAGTAAAAAAAATCACATCTTAATCCATTTCACCTTATTTACCAATAATTTCTGCCCAGAATAAACCGAAATCTCAAATTACAACCTACTTGATCCAGCCGTAAAGTGAGTATTCAGTTCAAACGGGCGGAAATGATACTATTCATTCATCATTCTTCCATATCAAATCTAATCATCTCAATCTCTCGCACATAACTTTTTTTTTCTCGAAATACAACTTGATACAAAATCAACTTAATACCTCCTTGCACTATCTCTTACAAAACACAAAAAAAACCACTTAACATTTTCCATAATGAAAATGAATAATCACATTTGAATAAAAAGTTACAATACAAAGTTTTTCAAATCAACAAAATCATTTCTCTCTATTGAACAATGCGTTCTACATTTTCTATAATTCCATCAGTCTGGTGCAATGTTGCCAGCTTTGGCAGTCACCGGAAAGCTCATTTTACAAATTTCTATTCCATTGTTCCAGATCTTGGAATCAAATTTCACGTAGCAATATTCTCAAGCTCAACAACGAATTACTGATTTCTATCTTCATAATATGTTCAACTACAAAATAATGTTTAATTCAAATTTCCAGATTTCAAAACTCCTTTCATAACAGAAACTAGCACTTTTCATCTCAAAATATTTCACGTATCACACTTACATAGTTATGTTATCACAATAAAATGTTATGTTCCTGCTCGTGTTACTAAGAAATTATTAATTTTGAAACATGCTGTTTTCTCAATACTTCTTATTAATCCACAAAACTATTGATTAATCTGGCATTTGAATGTTTGTCATTTTTGCAGACAAACCCCACACACATGACACCATTTCTGTAAGCGGGTGGACGTATCTTTAACCCTACACCACACCTGACATCATTTCTGCAACCGGTGACATATTTGTTTCTATTGAGTTAACCTTCCAAAATATGAAATATATAAGAATACATGTGGATCGATAGTCATTCTTGCAGATTATACCACCACTAGCCACCAATGTAAACGGAGGGGGGTTGTTTCTACTCTTCTATAATATTTGCTAAAGTTTAGTGCTATCAATCCATCTACCGGTATTTGAATCCTCGATTGGTTGGGAGCTTTTAGTGGATTCGTTCATTCAAATGCACAGATTATCATCATTGTCACCTATTCTAGCAACTATAGTAACTACGAGCCAGGAACTTCAATGAAAATACTTTTAAAATTTAACTTCAGGTTATTGAACTCTAAATAGGTAGAACGAATTAATAAGAGTCAGGTAACATATCAAATTTTCAAACAGAACAAAGTTATTCAGCAATCGATTCAGGTCAAGAAGACATACTCCATTTTTAATCTACACATTTTGGGAACCTGCTAACTTGCTGCATTTAAATTCGGGCCTCGGTCATTCTATGAAATTAAATTTTGAGCTTAATAAGAAAAACAACAAAAGTTTGGCACTCACCGCATTTTAACAATATTCAAACTTGGACTCTTCAGAAACACTCTCATACGCTTTAATAAAACTCACTATACTTGAACTCACATGCACAAAAAATTTCCTCATTCTACTCCTACTAACTCTATAAAATTTGGTTTCCTATTCAACTAGATAAAAATTACTGCTAACTGAAAATTTAACAATTTGTCCCTCTGAATGGGAAATGGGCCCATTCAGAGGACCGAGGCTTGCACACTGTTACATGTTTTCCCAGTTACGTCTCAATTCGAACTGTGGCCTTTTCACTGAAAATTATTCCCCCTCCACGAGCGTTGAGCATAACTTCCAGTGGAAAAGCCAAAGCTGCAAAAAGGTCAATGCTCGTACAGTTTTCAAACACAGTGGCTTTTTCGACATGAAATTGGAACTGCACGAAAATTGCTTTAATTTTGACAACTAAGCAACAAGTTAGCAAATTCAAACAAGACAGAGTCAATTCTCACACTAAAAACGCAGGGTTCAACGAACAGTAAAATCAAAGTTCATTCCAGTTCAAAAACCTGAAAAATAATATAAGATACACACAAACAACTACAATAATACCCACTCAATATTCACACTATTACATTAGATTTTTTTGATCTCAAGTATACCTCGAACTTCCAATAAAATGAACAAGAATTTGGTTGTGATGGAATTTTTACTAATTTATTATCACTATTCCTGGAAAAGGTGCTACATTCAGCTTCTGCCTATGCTATAGAAGGATAGAAATCACTCGAAAAGTTGAATAATTTAACATGCTACATCGTTTTTATCATGCATTCATAATAAGGTGTCCCTATACAATAGGGTACCTAGTTTGTTATTTATAGCTTACCGGTATGGCAGATAATATGAATAATAATTCTATTTTAATATAATATCAACGTTAGTATAAGAAATAGATAGTATTCCATTTTATTCACCATATTCAAGTATCAATTTTGAGTAACTAGTCGAGCAGTCAATGGTTCGGTCGATAGAATTTTTTGGTTGAGTAGAGCCAGGATGATGATCATTAATAATATTAGAATTACTAACCTATGAAAATAGATAATGCAAATTGAAGGTGGTCACCTTCTCTGATCTGAGCATATTAAATCTGAGCCTATAAATATCTTAGTTTTGTTTCCAATACAGTTAGATACTAGAAGGAGATTAAGGAAGAAATTATATTTACTTCAAGTTTTCATAAATTTGATTCCCTGAATATGATGAAATTCCCCAATATAATAATATTACTAGAACTAATGATAACTCCTTTAATGAACACATTTACTTTTCAGCCTTTTTAATGTTACTACCATTGATATAGAGAATAAGATTAAGAAGAGCAAAGTCCGCTATGATGCCACTGCGCTAGTGTAGCTACCAGAAATTTCGGGCAAGAAGTCGGGTATTTGTATTCGCTGTGTAGAAAAAGTGCCTTCTTCAAATGATAATATTTTTTTATTGGAGCAATAAAAAATATTCAAAGTATGGTAGTTTCATGCAGTGCTTATGGATGTACGAATCTGCATGCGCCAGATAAAAATATTTCTTTTCATACATAAGTATTTTTATATTTTCATCAGTCATGTTTCATGCAGGCTAAGCCTAGTGCCAAATGATCGTTTCAAGGAATATTTGTGCTTAGGTTGATTCATTATCATTATTTGCCAAGTAATAAGATATAAGTTTCGGTAATATTATAATAAATATCTTATTTGCATAGATCCAATGTAGGTATCCACATTCCATTCCATAATTTGTCTTATATTGTAATATTTTGTAAACTACGAAAATATTGTATGCTAAATTTGTATTATAAGAATATTATTTGCTAAAATTGTCTATAAATTCTTCATCATTGCTATTGTTTTATTTTTCCCGTTCTTATAATATGTAACTATTTATTATCTTATATTAAATATAGGAGTATAGAGTATAGTTAGGTACCTATATGTTAGTTGCAAAACAAATGAGAAACAGTTTCACGAAATATTGTAATAATGGTTAATTAATTATTATTTGCCATCTAATAGAATATACGGTAATATTAGCGATCTATAATTTTTGTTTTATTTTTCCAGTTCTTATAATATGTAGTTATTTATTATCTTATATTAAATATAGAGTATAGAGTATAGTTAGGTACCTATACTTAAGTTGCAAAACGAATGAGAAACAGTTTCACAAAATATTGTGATAACAGTTAATTTATTATTATTTGCCATCTAATAAAATATATGGTAATATTAGCGATCTATAATTTTTGTTTTATTTTTCCAGTTCTTATAATATGTAGTTATTTATTATCTTATATTAAATATAGGAGTATAGAGTATAGTTAGGTACCTATACTTAAGTTGCAAAACGAATGAGAAACAGTTTCACGAAATATTGTGATAACAGTTAATTTATTATTATTTGCCATCTAATAAAATATATGGTAATATTAGCGATTTATAATAAATGTTTCATTTTCCATATCCTAAATACATGGTAATATTGTAAAAATAAGATTCATTTGCTAATAGAATGGATCAAAATCTGTAGTGAGGTAGGTTCACTAAATTAGATGTTTGGTCGAGTTAAAAATAATGTTCAATGAACAAATCATTGTATCATATGGTAATGGAAATGACGAAAAGTTGAAAAAAATTATATTGAAATCCATCAAGTATGTCGAAAGATATAACGCAATGAAAGTCGATGTTTTCCCATATAAGTCTGTCTGGGCGCCTGACTTCTTGCCCGATATTCAATGGCGACGAGAAATGAAGGAGGCATCATGCTTCCAAACGCTTGAAGGTATAGCTTAGTCATCTAACTATATATATCAATGGTTACTACAAACTAAGAGGAATACAGGTTCAGTGCTGCCAAAAAATGATAGATGTAAAATAGGAATAGACCTATAGTAAGGTCCACGTTATAATGGCAGTGGATAAAGATGGAAGAATAGTGATGCCGATTCTCTGCATTAATTAATTATATTTTTACACTGTCAAAATCATAATTGGCATTGTTGTGGACCTAGAAAGGGATAGTACCACTGGCTTTGTCAAATGATAGCAAAACCAAAGTTGATCAAATACTGTCATTATAACGTGGACCTCACTATAGTTTGTCTTTCATTGTTCCACTTTGGAAGCGTCCGTGAAAACTGACCATTTTTTGGTGAATGGCGGCTTTCAGGGTTGGCGGCGGAACTCCGGCGACCCATGCTGATGGTTGATCTAAAAATATATTACAAGTGTGTGGAAAAAAATTGGATTCATAGGAAAAACATAAAATAGAAAATATGAAATAATGTCAATATTCTTGAAATTTAATTGTAGATAATAAAATTTTATTTGTCATTATATTCAGTATCCCAAGACGAGTCGCCTAAAGCCTTGTACACACGTCCGTACAGATTCGCGCGAACAACCGTATGCACACCTGCCTCGGCATTCACTGTACGTCCTTGCGGACGCGTTCCACGTATGCCTCGGCATTCAAAAAGCTATCTGATTTGCAGACGACACGAAGACATGATGGATCAAAGACCTTAAAGAGAAAGTGCATCTTTAAGGTCTTTGTGATGGATGTAAATTTTCCACATCATAACAACAATGGCGTCATTCCATCATTGAAGATAATTATTACAAAATGCAGCTGTATCATTTATTTCAATGACTTGTATAATAAAATCGAAAATAAAACTCAACAAACGATGTTGGTGGGTTGAACGATTGTAGGTTAAGTAAGGAAATAAATTACTACATGACATAAGATATGAGATTGTCAATTCAAACTTTATTAGGATGTCAAAACATTATTTTGTTTATATACTGAAACTAATTCAACTAGTTATCCAAACAAATGATACCATCATGAGGGAAGCAATAACTTCACAAGAACGATTGGCCCTAACTTTGAGATTCTTTGCATTAGGCGATTCATTTGTTGGTTTCCAATATCTATTCTGAATCTCGAAAAAGGAAATTTCTACAATAATTCCAGAAGTTTTGATGACCTAATCAAAGTACTCAACACTGTCCTAAAAAATTGACAGTCTCCTTTAACGAAATTAGCCACAAATTGAATCAAATACTGAATTGCTGCCCATTTTAAACTAACTCTGCTCATACACATGACAAAACAAGATTCTCCAAGAAATCAGCTTCAAGATTTACCTTTAAGGAATACTAGTTCAAAGTTTGAATAAATCTCTCTAGAACGAAATTCACAGCCACAAAACTCGCCATGCTACCAATCTGGAAGTTCCTCGCAGCCGGTTGGCCAGCACGCAGAGAAGTTTTCCGTCAGCTGCACTAAGATTTTATAACAGACTCCCAATTGAAGTGAGAAATAAACCTCGCACTAGATTCTGCTCTCTCATCAGACGGGCATTAATGAATAGACCAATTTATTCATTGACTGAGCTGGCTGAGGAGCCACTATTTTAAAACTGTTTTATTCATTGACTGAGCTGGCTGAGGAGCCACTATTCTAGAATGTTTTAAAACCTTTGACACAGTCTGTCTGGTACCCCCAGTCAAGGACGAAGACATCAAGTATCAAGTATCTCTATAGCCTTGTACACACGTCCGTAGGCCTACAGATTCGCGCGAACAATCGTATGTACATATGCCTCAACATTCACTGTACGTCCTTGTGGACACGATCCACGTATGCCTCAGCATTCAAAAAGCTATCTGATTTGCAGACGACACGAAGACATGGTAGATGTAGATTTTCCACAACATGACAACAATGGCGTCATTCCATCATTGAAGATAGTTATCACAAATTGCAGCAGTATCATTTTATTTCAATGACTTATATGATAAAATCAAAAATAAAACTTGACAAACGATGTTGGTGGGTTGGACGATTGTAGGTTGAAGTAAGGAAAGAAATTGCTAAATGATATAATATTGATAATTTCAACTTTCGTAGGTTGTCAAAACATTATCTTGTTAATATACTGAATCTAATTCAACTAGTTATCTAAACAAAAAATGATATCATCATGAGGAAAGCAATAACTCCACAAGAACGATTGGCTCTAACTTTGAGATCCTTGGCATTAGGCGATTCATTTGTTGGTTTCCAATATCTATTCTGAATCTCAAAAAAAGAAAAATTCTACAATAATTCCAGAAGTTTTGATGACCTAATCAAAGCACTTAACACTGTCTCACAAAATTGACAGTCTTCTTTAAGGAAATTAGCCATAAATTGAATCAAATACTTAATTGCTGCCCATTTTAAACTAACTCTGCTCATACACATGACAAAACAAGATTCTCCAAAAGATTAGCTTCAAGATTTACCTTCAAGGGAATACTAGTTCAAAGTTTGAATAAATCTCTCTATAGATAGCCTAGCTATCTAAAACGTATAATATCATATTGAAGATTACAATTTTAATTAACAACTCTGATTGATAACATGAAACAAACACAAGATGATTTGATAGCCACAGTAAAACAATATTTGAGCTATACTTTCTTGTAGGAACCCTGTAGAGAAGCTTTTTTCACTTAAATTATGCAGTTCTAAATTTGTTAATCATGATACGAATTATATACTCCATGCATGTTTCTATTTAAATATTTGACAATCCACTTATCCTACAAAATTACAAAAATCCTACAATTTACAATTAGTTATTGGATCACAATTTGATTTGTCATTCATTAACCTAATTCCAATGGAATTAGGTTATGACGCCTTCAATGTTTACGTTTTGCCTCACCCGTATGGCAAAATCGCGTCCACACGTACATTCAATGCTCGCCCGAGGCGCCTTTGAGCACGCCAAAATACCGACAGGGTTCCGGTTTGCCCACATGCCTCAGCGAACAGTGTCCACACGTGCGAATGCAAGCCCATACACGTATGCTCACCCGAGGCAAACGTACGTGTGTACACCGTTTATGGATAGCCCAGCTATCTAAAACATATAATATAATATTGAAGATTACAATTTAGCAGCTTCTCTTTGTCTCAGAAACAGAGTAACGGCCAGCAACAGTCACAGTTATAACATAGTTATTCAAAAGTATTCTTTGAGTATCTATAGTGAGGTCCACGTTATAATGGTAGTGTACGATTTGCAATGGTGTTGCTATCTTTGTCTATCGTTCAACAAATGTAAAAAAGTTTGGGGTTACGTTTTATTATTTAATAATGTTTTTTTAGGATAGGTTAGGTTTTTGCTTTAAAATTGCAATATGCTAGAAGGGGCTAGGGTCTAGGTAGAGTTATGTTTTTTGATGTTTCAAAGGTAAAAGGATAGGTTAGGGGGTTAGGATTTTGCTTTGAACCACATGTTTGTGAACATGTTCATGAAATGAACCACATGTTTGTGAACATGTTCATGAAATGAACCACATGTTTGTGAACATGTTCATGGAATGAGCCACATGTTTGTGAACATGTTCATGAAATGAACCACATGTTTGTGAACATGTTCATGAAATGAACCACATTTTATGAACATGTTCATGAAATGAACCACATGTTAATGTTTTGCTCTAAAGATGATGAATAAATCTAAAGTATTAAATGTGAAAGGGTTAGAGGTTAGGTTAAATTTAGGTTATATTTAATAAAGTGTTATTAGGATAGGTTAGGTTTTTGCTTTAAAATTGCAATATGCTAGAAGGGGCTAGGGTCTAGGTAGAGTTATGTTTTTTGATGTTTCAAAGGTAAAAGGATAGGTTAGGGGGTTAGGATTTTGCTTTGAACCACATGTTTGTGAACATGTTCATGAAATGAACCACATGTTTGTGAACATGTTCATGAAATGAACCACATGTTTGTGAACATGTTCATGGAATGAGCCACATGTTTGTGAACATGTTCATGAAATGAACCACATGTTTGTGAACATGTTCATGAAATGAACCACATGTTTATGAACATGTTCATGAAATGAACCACATGTTAATGTTTTGCTCTAAAGATGATGAATAAATCTAAAGTATTAAATGTGAAAGGGTTAGAGGTTAGGTTAAATTTAGGTTATATTTAATAAAGTGTTATTAGGATAGGTTAGGTTTTTGCTTTGAAATTGCAATATGCTAGAAGGGGTTAGGGTACAGTTGGAGTTAAGTTTTTTGATGTTTCAAATGTGAAAGGATAAGTTAGGGGGTTAGGATTTTGCTTTGAAATCTAAATTATTAAATGTGAAGGGACAGGGGTTAGTGGTTAGGTTTTTTGGATTATATTCAATAATGTTTCATAAGGTTAGGTTAGGTTTTTGCTTTAAAATTGCAATATGCTAGAAAGGGCTAGGGCCCAGGTAGAATTATGCTTTTTGATTTTCAAAGGTGGAAAGATAGGTTAGGATTTTGATTTGAAATTGCAATATGCTGGAAGGGATTAGAGGTTTTTCAAATAGTTATGTTTATTGATGTTTTAAATGTAAAAGGGGAGGTAGAGGGTTCGGTTTTTGTTTTGAAATGACAATATTTATGCTGACTTAGTTAGGGTATAGTGTTTTTCAACATCAGTTAAATAACAACTGTTATATTTTATTAATTATATTTTTCAAAGATACTCTTTCTCTTATAAAATAAAATGATAATATATTAATTATTATACTGAATTTAATGATAAATGATCATTGAATAATAATATCTTCATCAAATAGAATGACGATTGGCTCCAGTTACAGTGCTCGGTAACCATCATCACAAAGAACGTTACATTCAAAGAACTGACTGAATGGAACGGGAAAAACCCGTTGCTAACGCATGCGTGATACGATGCTGTCTGAGACAGAGAGTGGTTTGTTACAATTTTAATTACCAACTCTGATTGATAACATAAAACAAACACAACATGATTTGATAGCCACAGTAAGATAATAAAATGTGAGCTATACTTTTTTGTAGGAACCCTGTAGAGAAGCTATTTTCACTTAAATTATGCAGTTCTAAATTTGATAATCGTGATAAAAATTATATACTCCATGCATGTTTCTATTTAAATATTTGATAATCCACATATCCTACAAAATCACAAAAATCCTACAATTTACAATTAGTTATTAGATCACAATTTGATTTGTCATTCATTAACCTAATTCATTGGAATTAGGTTATGACGCCTTCAATGTTTACGTTTTGCCTCACCCGTATGGCAAAAACGCGTCCACACGTACATTCAATGCTCGCCCGAGGCGCCTTTGAGCACGCCAAAATACCGACTGGAGCCGTCATTCCATTTTGATGATGATATTATTATCCAATGATGATTTATCATTATATTCGATATGATAATCAATATATTATCATCATTTCATTCAATAAAAGTAAGAGTACCTTTCAATAATATAATTAATAGAATATAATGATTGTTATTTAACTAATGTTGAAAAACACTATAGCTAAGTCAGCATATTGTCATTTCAAAGCGAAAACCCAACCTCTAACCTCCCCTTTCATATTTAAAACATTAATAAACATGAATCTTTGTAAAAACCGTAATCCCTTCCAGCATATTGCAATTTCAAAGCAAAATCCTAACCCCCTAACCTATCTTTTCACCTTTGAAATATAGAAAACCATAATTTTACCTGTACCCTAGCCTTTCCAGCATATTGCAATTTTAAAGCAAAAGCCTAACCTAGCCTTATGAAACAATTTTAAATATAACTTGAAATAACCTAACCCTTTCACATTCAATACTTTGGATTTCAAAGCAAAATTCAAACCCCCTAACCTATCCTTTCACCTTTGAAACAACAAAAAACATAACTCCACCTGGACCCTAGCCCCTTCTGGCATATTGCAATTTCAAAGCAAAAACCTAACCTATCCTTATGAAACATTATGAAATATAATCTAAATAAAACCCAACCCTTAACCCTATTTTGTCGAGTCGCCTAAGAAACGCGAATTTCACTAGCAGACTTTGGTAGCGGAAACAGTGATAAGACAGAGCTACCAACTAAAACTGGTAGCCGCTACTGTAGCGGATGGATAGCGGTTCTTGTTAGCTGTTACCTTTTTATCACTTCCTATTCCTACTTAACCGCGAATTTTCAATTTCAATTACGAGTTTCATACTTTGAGAATTTTATTAATTTACTAGGAATAAATTTGTTTGATGGATGAATTACGAGACTAAAATTTTGATAAAATATGCTGAAATGAACAAAAAATATTATTTGACTGACAAAATTGATCTTTTAATAATTATTGAGATTTAGTTTTTCAAATGCCAGGTTCGATTATTATTTTTCATCAAGCTACAAAACTTAGCCTACTTCATCAAATAAAATTGAATGATGGTGGCTAATTCCTAGATAAATAATATCCTTCCTTATTTATCCAGCATATTGTTGAATTGAAAATTAGAAAGATCTAAGCAAGTCTAAGCAGCTTATCACCAAATAAAATTGAATGATGGTGGCTAATTCCTAGATAAATAATATCCTTCCTTATTTATCCAGAATATTGTTGAATTGAAAATTAGAAAGATCTAAGCAAGTAGATAAATAACATTACATTTTAAAAATAATAATTGCAATATGGAAACAAAGTTACCGTATATATTCACTTCTCCTTATATGGCCATCAAAATTGATAGAATGAATGAAAATTCTTAAGTAATTTATTGAAATGTTTGATTATAATATTGATTAATTTTTCAATTACATTAACTTAATTAATTGAAAATGGCAAAGAAAAATAGTTGATTCATGTCCTGGTAAATTGATGAAACTTTTTGAAAGCTATATAGGTAACTTACTTGCAATGAGAATTTTTATTTCATTCCGTTTTCAGTAATATTATGAGGATTTTTTTCATTAATATTACTGCCAAGCAGGGCTAGATTCAAACCGGTGCACAACAGAGCGGAACACTATTATAGTACCTACCTAGGCATATATTCAGCAGTTTAATTTTATCCCAATTAATACATTTAAGAGAATTTAAATCCTATTCTAATCCTGTGTATATGTTATGTTTGCTGTCTTTCAACTAAAACTGAAAGATGAAAATGAATCGTCATCATGATATAAAATACTACTGACCTAATGCTGATGATTTTTATTTAAACCTGACACAGGAAAAATTTCGTTTGAATAGTAATCAAAATTGATACAAATTGGCCAATTTTATTAGATAAAGAAAAAATTTTCCCGGGGGAAGACTACAGTATACTCCCTTCCCCATGGGAGGCATTCCATACCCTCCCGGAGCATAGCTCCGGTACTTTCTTGTGTCAAGTATCAAATAATTAACTATGCTTTTTTAGATTTCTATTTAAAAAAAATATTATGCACATAATTATACAGCCTACCTGTAAGGGCCTACAATATAGAATGCAGTTATTATATAAGATATTATATCTTATCGCTCAAAACGATGAAAGATTCACGGCTGCTACCGTACTCCTTTAAACCAGTGACCGCACTTGAACTGGCTCTGCTTAATAATCGAACCCCACCTTGGAATAATATTATACCAAATCCATCAAAAATATTGATATATTATATCCTTTCCATGTCCATATATCATCATTTCACATACTGTACCCGCTCTTTTGAGGAACACGTTCAGTAAAAAACTTCCACAAAAAAATGGAAAAACAGACTATCATGAAAATTTTTAATTCTTAATAACGTATAAATCATTTGCGCTCTTTATTTATTGTTTAAAAAAATATATTTTAGTTTTTTATATCGACATCTTCTATACTTATTGAATAAAATCTCAATGCCCATTGCAACTTCAAATTCAAAATAATTAATCACAGTTATATGTATGCAATATGCAAGTGTAAATAAGACAAAAAAAACTCACGTCCCTTAAAATAAGAGTGCCGTCTCTGGTGGATGTGCTGCCACATTTCCATTTGTTCGTCAAGTAAATTTAAGGGCTCATTTCCGAGCTCGGGATTTAGCTAAGTTCTAGACTTTAAACAGCTGGAGCCAGAAAATTGGCTTTCCGAAAAAGGGGGTATTCGTAGTTTTTATGGTAATCTTCATTTTCTCATTTCTATAATTATTGGAGACGTTTATTGCCTTGACGAAATGCTACATTTCTAAATAATTCAAAATAGGTAGGTAGCTGGAACTTTACACTATTTTCTCTTTATTTTGTGTTCAATTTTATAGTTTTTCAAAATTTAATTTAAACGTGGACTACGACGACGCCCCATTCCGGAAAGCCAATTTTCTGACTCCAGTTGTTTAAATTCTAAAACTTAGCTAAATCCCAAGCTCAGAAGCTGGCCCTTATATTTTATATTTTCAAATCACTCCAATTATTCCAGTCCGTTCATTCCATTCAGCTGTATGTATGAGTGAATTAACGAAGTTGATAAATTCTGACCCATTAAAAAATATGATTCCACCTCTTGGCAGGATATAATTAGCAACGTCCCGTCCGAATCCCTCCTCACAGGGATAATAAACCGATTTTCAGTAGCCGCTACCAGGTCTAGTAGACTCCAAAAGTAGATTTAAATAATAACAATAGAGTACTTAAAGTGAGAAAACGGAAAAAATGACATGAATTCAATAATTATAATAATAATGCTGTTTAATTCATAAATAGTAAAACTAGACTCAATTACAATTTTACGATATAATTCTAAACAAAAATACTTATTTTAGAGGCAAAATAATCAAATTGTTAAAAAAGATCACCATTACACTACTTCAACAAACAGAGTGCCCCAATATTAGATTTTATCAACTTGTAGGTTATACAATTCAAGAGATTTAGGTTATTACAGAATGACCCAAAAAGAATGGTCGGCTTTTAAGTGACTATAACTTGAATAATTTCCAACATACATTTTATTTCTTTATATTATGAGCTTGTTGAATTGTCTAATTCCAGAAAACGTCATAATTAACAAAACTGCTTCAAAGTCGTCGACGTTCCATTAGGTGGCATGTTTATCTTTTGGTCTTTGTTTGCCGCTCTTTCTTTACAGTATCACATATGTTAATTATGACGTTTTCTGAAATTTGACAATTGAACAACACAGAAATATAGAAAACTAAATGTATGTTGGAAATTATTCAAGTTATAGTAATTTAAAAACCGACCATCCTTTTTGGGCCATTCTGTTTCTTGCAACAACACAAAACATTCAAGTAAAAACACAACGTTCACATTACACATATAAGGAACTAATTTTATCATCGGAAGAAACATAAATTATCAGCCATACTAAATTAGGATATTTATTGAGAACAATATTTTCAATAAGTCAAAATCACACTGATTATCCAGAAGCGAAATGCTAGTTGCAATTCTATACAGAAGTGGAATTAGTGTTAATCTAGCTCTAGAAGATCCACATTTACGAGTAACATTTTGAATGAATAACGAAACACATTGAAAAAACTGGTTATTTATCTAGTAATCAGTCTGCTACTATTTACATTTTATTTTACATACTACTATATTCATTTCATTTACATTTATGACAGACTGGCACACTGTCAAACGAGAGAAGGAGGTCATTTCAAGCATCTTTTAAAATGAAATGTTAGTAGCAGACATATTACTAAATAAATAACCATGTTTTTCAATGTGTTTCGTTATTCATTCAAAAAAGTGTTTATTTAAGTTTCATTACTTTACCTATCATTTCTTTACAAACTAAAACTTCAATCAGCCACCATTTTTGGTAGAAGTATCATAGAACATTTTTATCAATGCCATCTTTCTAGCTTTAAAAAAGCATTTAAAATGATGTAGCACACAATGGGTGTTAACAATAGAGTTACAACCCCTAAGTCACCCCCTTCCTTATGAGGGGTTGAGATTCAGTGTACGTCAAAAGGTAGAGTATTCGTCCAATAACTTATCCTGAAAGTTACAGTATTATAACTACAACAGTCTCCAACTTATTGAAGGGTTCCCATACATTATGACTTACTCTGTATAAATGAATTTTCAACTCAACTAACTTAACTATATATGATATGTGTAGAATAATAGTTTCTTCGTGTAGATACCTCTCCAGCCGCTTCCAGTAGAATGGGAAATTATCAATTTGAAAAACAACTTCCTCACTTTACCAAAAGCGGCCCAGAGAGCCTTGTTTGTCAGCTATCTTGTTAACAATAAGTTAATACAAGAGTGGTAAGTCTTTTTTCCTATTACATGAATATTAATTTCATTTATTGACTGATGGAAATATCGGTATGGATCGCTAACGATTTTTCATCACTGTATAAAAAAAAATTATTAGAAGTTCAATTCAAATTTATGTTTAAGTAACTTGAAAGTAAAGCAACTAATTTATAGGGCCGGCTTCCGAGCTCGAGATTTAGCTTAGACTAGCTCTAGCTCGGGATTTAGCTAAGCTCTAGACTTTAAACAGCTGGAGTCAGAAAATTGGCTTTCCCAAATGGAGCATAGTCATGGTTTTTATTTTCTCATTTCTAAAATATTGGAAACGTTTTTTCTTGACAAAATGAAGCATTCCTAAATAATTAAAATATCTGAAACTTTACATAATTTACTCGTTATTTTATTTTGGGTTCAACTTTCTAGTTTTTCGAAATTTAATTTAAACGTGGACTACGACGAGGCCCCGTTTCGGAAAGCCAGTTTTCTGACTCCAGCTGTTTAAAGTCTAGAACTTAGCTAAATCCCGAGATCGGAAACCGTACCTTAAAATATTTTTATGGTAAACTTCAATCGCATTGATCTGGCAAAAACCCATGCACAATTCTGGGTGATTCACAACCGGACAAAGATAATTCAAGAAACATAAATTCGGGTTGACCGTCACCTTTTCAAGTAATTTATCTAGCACTTCAATCTCAAGGGTTTACTATAAAATGAGGATTATTGACAAATCGGAGATGTTATCAATTGACTTATTATAGCATGGTGATCCAAGTCTGAGCAGAAGTAATCTATGATGGAGTCTGGTGTATGATGATGGTGATGGACATCACTAGATGGTGATGTTCTAGGTTGTGTGGTATAATAGCAAGTTCCGTTGAAGCGGCGACAAACCAGTTCTACTGAAACAGGAGAAAAAAGCGAGTAGAAACAACAGCAAAATACCAAGGAATGATAAGCTTTTAATGAAATTTGTTATTACTTCATTACAAGGCATATAAGTGCTGAAATTATTAAATATTGAATATGAAATATTAATATATGAAATTTCTTGTAACCGGTGGAGGGTTTTATAAGCCTCTTCAACTCACACCGTACATAAAATTATGTAGCCGAGAATCTCTCTATACGATGACTTAGTTAATTTTCCAAAATATGAAATATATAAAAATACATGTGGTTCGATAGACATTATACTACTGCTGCGCGAGGTATATCGAAGGGATGTTTCTTCTCTTCAATAATATTTGCTAAAATTATACTGCTATGAAATCTCTTTTGAATCCTTGATTGGTTTGGGAGCTTATAGTGGGTTCTTTCATTCAAATGCACAGATTATTATCATTATTCAATTGTCACCTAGTTTAGCAACTAGCAACTACGAGCCAGGAACTACAATGACAAATATTAATAAAATTTAACTTCAGGCTTATTAAACTAATCAAAACTAATAAATAAAATCATGTCACATTTCAAATTTTCAAACAAAACAAAGTTATTCAGCAATCAATTCAGGTCAAGAAGGCATATTCAATTTTTAATTTCAATACTTGGGAACTTGCTAACTTGCTGCAACTACTGTAGGTTTGGGCCTCGGTCATTCTATGAAACTGAATTTTGAGCTATATAAGAAAACAACAAGAGTTTGGCACTAACCATTTTAACAATATTCAAGCTTGGACTCTTCAGAATCACTAACATACGATTTAAGAAAACTCACTATATTTGAACTCACACGCACAAATAATTTCCTGATTCTTCTCCTACTAACTCTATGAAATTTGATTTCCTATTTATATAGATAAAAATTACTGATAACTGAAATTTGTCAATTTGTCCCTCTGAATGGGAAATTGGCCCATTCAGAGGACCGAGGCTCGCACACCGTTACACGATGTTTTTCCGGTTATGTCTCAATTCGGACTGTGGCCTTTTCACTGAAAATTATTCCCCTTCCACTAGCGTTGAGCATAACTTTCAGTGGAAAAGCCAAAGCTGCAGAAAGGTCACAACGTTTGTACAATTCCCAAATTTAATACAGAAGCTTTTTCTACATGAAATTGAAATTGTATTTGAAAAATGCTCGAAAATTGCTTTAATTTCGACAACTAGGCAACAAGTTAGCAAATTCAATAAAAACATGATCAATTCTCACACTAAAAACTCAAGGTTCAACAATAGGTAAAAATCAAAGTTCATTCAGTTCAATAACCTGCAAAAGAATATAAGAAACACAGAAAAAAAAACAACTACAATAAAATCCACTTAATATCACACTATTACATTTCAACAATATAAGTATGAAATATTCACAATACAGACAATTAAAACTTACAAAACTACAATATGAGATATCCAAAAACTGTATAAAGATTTCCCTTTTGACACTGCCAACTGAATGACATTTTGTAAGTTGTGATTACAGTAGAAAAGAAATTCTTGTTAGGATGTAGTAAGCTTAATGAGCTCACCCATCATCTTTCGTTTATCATCACTGCTCATACATTTTCTATGATATGCACAACCATTCTATAGTGAGGTCCAAGTTATAATGGCAGTGGATAAAGATAGCAAAACAACGTTGCCGATCCTCTGTCTTGTCAATGCCTTCTATAGACGGTAGCTAATACAGGTTTATTGATATAATATTAACTGTCTATTCTTGTTTAAAATATTCTATTTTATTTTATTAAGCACGAAATTATATTTTCCAATGATTTCATACTGAATTTTAATGATGAAGATGAAATATTTTGTAAATTTATTATTAATTCAACATTGTTAAAAGACGATCTGGCAACAGAGCAAAGCGAGAAAAAGATAGCGCTATCTGTTTTGTTGAATGATAGACAAGGATAGCAATACCATTGCTAATCAAACACTGCCATTAAAACGTGGACCTCACTATAGGAAGTTGAGTGGTTGCTGAAGAGAATGAATTATTATTCTTTGTAAGCAGGATTATACCAGGGTAATCTTTTTCAACCTCCGATCTCATATCATAAGACACAGACGAGCGATAGGGGGGCAACTTTCACAGAGCTGAACAGTTTAATATCATTCCCACCAAACGCCCTGTGATCGATGCGGCCGGATAGTCCATTTTTGTCGAGTTATAGAACCACAAACATGGCCGCCTAACTTGAGTCTGCTGCTAAGTGCTAGTTACGTAGCATTATTAGTTTTTGCAAGCAAAATGCAAAAGTTCAGCATAAATCTAAAAAATATTTTCATAATGTGTGGTTACCGAAAATCAGATGCATTTATTTTGAGTACGAAGTACTAAATGGAGTAACGTGAGTAATCAAAGTATCGTTTGTATTGAATACGGTAAGTAGTGAGGGATAATGGCTGCATCAAGTAGACGCTTAATACCAACATAACTATATCACTGAAGAGAGAAAGAAACCGAGAATTAACGGGCCGTTCGTAAGATTTAGAGCCAAGCCATATGAGACGTTTTTCAGACGAGTCGACAGGGCAGGAAGCTCTCAGATTGACTGATTGGGTAGGCGTTCGGAAATCAGCTGATAATTAGCCAATCGGTGCTCATTCCAAAAGTGTGCTCATTCCATTGTCCTAAAAAAGCACATTCAATGGGTGGGGCTGGCCCCACCCACTCAACCGAATGCTTTCGAAATGATGCCAAAAATTTGCTCTTAGAATATGCACTTTAAAAAAAAATGTGCTCATTCCCTTGTCCTAAAAAAAGCCCCTGAAAAGGGGCCAGCTTCAAGCCAGCCTCACCCACTCAAGCGAATGATTTGAGAGTGGTACCAAAAAAATGTGCTCTCAGAATATGCACTTTGAAAAAAATGTGCTGATCCACTACCTCCGTAAACAAAGCCATAGCGCTCCGAAGAGAAAGTTCTGTGACGTAGGTATACGTAGGGGATTGAAGAGCCCACTCTTGACACTTGACAGTTAGACACTAGTGTATTGACCAGTGCAGTGCAGTGCAGTCCCAGTTAACAGTGAATTAAAGATTCCTATTTGAAATCATGGATTGAATAAAACGTGCAAAATGTTTCTATTTTGAGTACAATCAAAAGCATCGATCATACTGTTAAGTTAAGTATACTAATTCATTTCATATATTTCTTTAAAAGATAAGTTAACTTTGTTGTAGCCAAAATCTTTCACCACGTGTGCTCGTGTAGGCTTGTTTAGCGTAACCTATTTGACCATAAATTAATCCTGGAATTAAAATATTATTGAAATTTATAGATTAGCCTATTGAAAAATAATAGTTTATAGATGATAGATTATGAGTTATTATGTGAGTGATATAGATCAGATGAAATCAACAAATTAATGTGAGTTAGTGTTTTTATTGATGTATAGTGCGTTACTCAACCTTTTTGAAGTTTATTCATATTTTCAAGTTATCAACTTATTATTTAAGTGAATTTTTTTATTATTTCTTGTATTTGCATTTTAAATAATTCAAAATTTTGGAATTTAAATGATCTGATTTAAAAACAGTTTAGTACAGAAGAAACATAACCTTGTTTGGACTTTGGATCAAAATAGTATGTCTGGTTCTATGCCCATCATTTTTATGATTGTGTATTCTCAATAAATGATAGGCCTGTATAATATTTACTTGTAAAGTATTCTTTTTGTGTGAGGATGAATATAAAATCATTCAAACATCAAATCTCTAGTTTGTTTCAATAATAGAAAAAAGTTTTGGTCTAATGTTTTGGTCTAGTGTTATGGTTGATCCATAACAGCTTAATTTCCAAATCAAACTACAACCTATAATAATTATTAGACTTAAAACAAGTAATCGAACCCCTATCTATAAGTTTATCTGTTTAATTAGCATCGCTTTCAATCACAATCACATTAGCCTTATAGTGCTATAATATTATTATCAATACACATAATTTCAACCCGTAATGTGTTTAATGTAGTGATAATAAGTTATCAATATTGGATACTGGTAGCCTACTAGTAGGTACGGTAGTTTAATGTCTTACAGCATAGAATACATTTTTAATAGTGTAAGCTCACAATGCTTTTTCTATGCTTCCAGTTAATCAATAAGGATCTGTTTGATTTTTGTTCACAACAATAGGTCTTGACTTATTCAGCTAATTCTTTTATCTAATAAATTTGACTGGAATGAATCTATTATTCTATTTCTATTTATTCATATCCTATTTCTATTTTTAGATGCCATACACTTGCTAAGTTCCCTGTTGTTGTGGCAATTACGATGCTGAACACAAAGTTGCAGTATTCTCCTTCCCAAAAGATGAAAACTTGAAGAGATTATGGATTAGATCTATTCCTCGAAAGGACTACTCGTACACATCATCATCGAGGGTAAGTTTAACTATAAGTTCAACTATTTGAAGTTTTCAAAATTTGACAAAAATGCCATACATTTAATGTATGGTACATTCAATAAATAACTTAATTCATTAATAAACAGGTAAAAAATGAAAATTGAAACAAACACATTCAGGGAGAATAGAACAAACGTATTTTAATGACTTAATAAAATTTGCTATTTTTGAGAAATGATGACAACTATTTTGAACCAAGTTATTGTATTATTGTATTTCAATCTTTGTTGACAACAAATACTGGTTAATTCTATCAATGGTTTAGTTAGTGGTTTTATGAAATACTTGAGTAAATTAATAAGCGTGAGATTGATCTTCAATTGCTAACACATTTATTGAATCATCTATCATACATCATTAATCATCATCTATTAAAGAAATTGATGTAATCTCGATTGAAACTTGATGAAACAAGTTACATCACATGATCATTTTGAAAATGTCTTTTGTTTCCCAGGTTTGTGAAAAACATTTCTCTATCGATGAGATACAACGCTTCACGTCGGCCTATGATGAGAAGACCGGGAAAATTGTGACTGCTCCTTTGAAGTTTCCAAGGCTCAAACCTGATGCTGTTCCTACTATTTTCCCGGGATGCCCCAAGTATATGTCTTCAACCACTCATCATAGAGAAGCTCCCAGTTCAAAAAAGAAGAGGTTCGAAGAAGAGCAGGTATCAAAAGCTATTGAATTAAGCAAATCATCTTTAAAAAACTACAACGATGAACGAAGCTTTCAAACTTTTAGTGAACTGTGCTTATTGTATAAAAAATTCAAATTCAATTCCTGTTGGACAATTGTTTCAAACAATGACTCATTATCTTTCATTCTATTGAGGAGATATGAGGGAATAATGACATTGGACTACTCAATTGAAATCGACCAAGAATTGAACATGAATGTGTTTTATCGTGGTGTTGCCTTAAGCAAACTGAGAAGTGGTCGTTTCCCCCAAAAAGTTGAGAATATAAATTTTATTATTGATATACTTGACGAAGTTGAGAATTTGTTCAAAAATAGATGCAGCAGTGTAAATAGGTCCTATCTGATTAATTTAATAATTGATTCTCTGATTAAGCTTAGAAATAATGTAGATGAAGGTAAATAATGTGTTGTAGATTTTGTAAAAGAGCAAATAGGTTTAATTAATTGTCAACCTGAAAATTACCGGTATGGAACCGGAATATTAATTTTTTCTACTATGCTCCATTTGGTTTCACCACAAGGGTATACATTTTTACGAGAGTCAGGCAATATCATATTACCAAACCCAGTGACGTTGAAAAAAAAATAGCTCATTGAAATTAAATCCAATGAATGAGCTTGATGATACAAGCTTTCTGAGCTATTTGAGAAGAAAAAACAATATTTTAGGAGAGCAGGATAGAAACGTGATTCTCATGATTGATGAGGTACACATCAAGCAGAATCTAGATTATAAAGGTGGGAATATAGTTGGTATGGATCATGAAAACGTGGACCTTGCAAATAGTGCATTTGTTTTCATGATAAAAAGTATTGAAAGCAAGTTCAAGGATGTTGCTCACATACTACCTGTGAAGAAAATTACAGCAGATGTTCTTCACTCAATTACAAGGAGAACCATTGTTTCACTGGAAATGATTGGATTCAGGGTTTTGATGGTTGTCACTGACAACAATTCTATAAATAGGAAGGCTATGAGGATGTTCAACAATCCACTGGCAGAGTACGTTTACCCTCACCCTTGTGATCCTCAGAGACCACTATTTTATTGTATAGATTCTGTGCACATCATCAAGTGTGTACGGAATAACTGGCTCAACCAGAAAAATTGTGGCCAAGCTATGCTTTACCCTGATTTCGATCAAACCAATTGCAATAATGTACATGATGATAATAGTTGTAGCAACAGTAGTATTAGTGAAAGTAGTGTTAGTCCTAGTCCCAATGATTCGTTTAATGTTGCCTCACTTTCCACAATTAGAAAAATGTATGGAGCTGAGTGTGGAAACATGTTGAAATTTGGTTATACCTTGTCACAAAAAGCTCTTTGGCCAACAAACCTGGAAAGGCAGAATGTAAAACTGGCTCTTGATATTTTCAACTCCCATATTGCCAAGAGTCTCATTGAACTTTCAGAAAAACATAATCTGATGAATGCTGAAAGCACCAGTAATTACATAAGTATTTTTAGGAAATGGTTTGACATTATGAATGTTAAAACACCATGTAAAGGTTTTCATCTTCGAAATATCTTTCAGGAGCCTTTAACATGTAGTGAAAGTGATGAAAAACTATTGTTTCTTCACAAGTTTGTAAAGTGGTTAGATTTGTGGAAAAGTTCCTTAAGTGAGAGTGGGAAATTAACTAGAGAGACACATTCTGCTCTATTAATTACCACAAATGCAATGATTGATTTTACAGAATATTGTATTAAAGAGCTAGAAATGAGTTACCTACTACCAGGTAAAATTCAAACAGACGATTTAGAGTTTAGGTTTGGGCTGTATAGAAGATTAGCTGGTTCCCAATACCATATTTCCATCCGACAAATTTTTGAAATTGAAACCAGAATAAGAAATTTCTCGGTTATGAAATTGAGCCTGCAGTCGGGCTCAAAAGGCTCGTTTGTTATAGACAGTTTTTTTGATGAAGGAAGTGAGGAATCCTTGCATTCTTTATCGTATTATGTTCCTGATGATTTTGTAAATATCCAAGTTGATGATAGTGATATAAGTAATGTGGATTCTGACATGCCCTTGCTAACTTATTTAGCAGGGTATTGTGCTCACTCCTTATTAAAGAGGAAAAAGTGTAAAAATTGTGAATGCAACTTAACGATTGAAAAAGAATTGAATGAACATCCAAATTTCAGGCTCATTCATTCAAACGATAGAGGAGGCCTCAGATTCCCATCTCTTGATGTTGTAAATACAATTGTACATAATTTTATAATAGTTAAGAAAATAATTAGCTGTAAGGAGTTAGAGTCTAAGTTTATGTTAGTCAGCAATCAATTGGATTTGATAATTAATGTAACAATGAGTGTTTTGAACCAGAAGGAGATGAGCATAGACTATTGCGAGAAGCATAGGTCAGAAGAAATTCAACTGACATTGATCAGGTCTTGCTCTAATACTTTGTTGAAAAATTATTGCAAAGAAAAAAATTCAAAAATTGTAAAAGTATCCAACAAAAGAAAACTACAGACACTAACAAAATAAAAGTAGGCTGTAGCGTACACTGTAGACCTATACCGGTACTATTTTGAGAATAAATTGAATAAAAATAAGAGAACCGTGTGCTTATTTCCACCCTAAGAATGTGTCTTTTATTTTTGATAACTTGGTAATTACTATAATATCTATTGTAAATGCTTGTAAGTTTTTCCTCTCTATGCCAAAGATTATGCTCATGATCATGATTATACCTGAGGAGTCAAGATTGATGGAACAAATTATTATAGTTAGGTTGGATAAGTATATTTTCTCGATTCAATATGCATGAGAAACCTGTAATGATTACGGCTCTCCATAGTACATTATATGCTATGTTTAATGACATAATTATGATCTGCACATTAATACGGATAACACTATTAATTGTATGAATCAATCTCTGTTACTATTTGTGACTTTCAGAAGCATTTATCATCCTTCAATTCAATGATGAGGCATCTATGAGTTTCTGATTACATTAATTCAATGTTTCTAAGTACCTACTGTATTTTGAATTGAACCAGCTAAATACTAGTTCTATTCATATTATGTGGCTCATATCGTAACATGAAATGACAAAAATAAATTATTTTACAAGAGTACATACTTATAGACAACATTATAGACTGAAAAATCAAGACCGATTGAATTGCAAAGCTAATCTGCCATTTTCAAATAGAAAATATCAAACCCTACTGTAGTAGCCTACTACCACTGTAGGAGGTGGTGAGAAGCCCTACGTGTTATGACGTCACCAGAATGCACTATGGCTTTGTTTACGGAGGTAGTGGCTGATTACCCTCACTGTGAAACCGAGAGTTTAATAATGACGAGGGGGGTGGTGGTGAACAGTCTGAGCTTAATATCATGGCTACTAGTGAAGCAAATCTTAAGAACAAGGTATCAAATGAATGTGCTCGTTATGCATGTTCAGAATATGAAGTTTTTAAAAAATGTGCTCATCTCCATTAAATTGAAATTGGACGAATTTCTAAAGTTGTTTGGCGGGGGGCGTCGTGGTGAACATTCTAATCCTTATATCATGGCTTCTCATTAATTACTGATGTAATTAATGAGTTCTATAAAGCTTTACCACATTGTTGGAGAGTATATTTGTTGAACCTTCTAAATAAGGTTTTCAATAATTGTGTGATCTGTGCCACTGAATGAAATAATAGTGGACTGTAAGAAATGCTTTTGTAAATAAAAAATGTTAAGATGTATGAATTGTATATTTATTGTACTACTGCACAAATCCAACATGCTAAAAAATGAATGATAATTTATAATAAAACTGGTAGCTGGGAAAGACGCCAAATAAAAGTAAGGTTTAAGTAAAACAGTTCAATAGATTTATTGTATACTTTGAGAAACGTGACATATTGTCTTAAATTTAGGAAATGCCACACAGGGCAGTTGACTGACGAGATACGAATAATTGACTCAATAGTCAGGAGTACAAAACAATAAAAATGACATAATAAAAAATTGAGACAATCAGTTGAAATATGATAAATTGACTCAATAATCATGAGTACAAAACAATAAAAAATACATAGTAAAAAATTGAGATTGTCAGTTGATAAATGTTGAATTGCTAACAGGAAAATTTAATTTAGGTACTAGACCAAATTCCTAGTAAACAAAACAATTTGTGACTAATGAATAAGTATAAACCTACTATATGTAATGCTCCGTAATGAGCTAATGAATAAATTCAAAGAGAAAATAAACTTTCAAATGGCAATAAGTAAAATAGAAAAAAATCAGGTCAATGAGTAATCTCAAAAAGTACAAAAGGTAAAGGTAAACTGCCAAAACAGAACAATTGAAATGTAAATACTAAAGGTAACAAAAAAAACGAATGCCTTCAGGACATATTAAAACCTTTGTAGTTCTGGATAGGTTTTATTAGATACACTAAATAATCATGAGTTGAACGTCAATTGAAAAGCATATATTCAATGTAATTAATAATTTTAAAGACAATATAAAATAGGTAGTACAGTGAAATGAAACAGACACTGTATTCAAGAACGTAAATGACAATGGCTTAGACTAACTTTAAATGATAGATCAATAAGTCTGATATGATAAATGTAAAGTACAAATACTTGCAATACTTCCAAAAATATTGGTAAAAAGTTGTGTCTACAAATGGGAATCGCGACTTTAGAATAAATAATTCCAAGTAAACCCTGAAAAGGTCAAATAATAATTAAACAGACAAGGCAATTGAACAAATAATGAAAAATGCTGATAATGATTCAAAATTGATACAGAATACTTATCAAATGCATGAAGAGCATGAGATCCAATCTTGAATTGGATGGGCAGTACATCGAGACCCCCTCAATGATACCGGACGATGGTGGAGACCTGGATGGACCCACAAAATGGAGCGGACCAGAGCGAGCTACCGGAGCTGGACTGGACGGTGAACCATGAAGAGCGGCAACTAGGATGACCCGCAGGCAGGACAAGAATCAATCCGAGCGACAGACTCCGGACTGGAATGGTGACGAATCAGGATAGCCAACAGCGATGGCTCAGTGGTGACGACACAGGAATGGCGGCGACACAGCGATGAGTGGGTAATGTCAGGTTAACTATTGTCAGTGCAATACGGGCAAGACTGACACAATGACGGTGTGACACAGTTGAGATATGCAACACATAAACTTGAAAGTAACGTAGCTGAAGATTCACTGAATTTGAATTTGAATGAACCGTCCAAAAGTTAGGCACGGTGAATGAAATGCAAAGTTAATTGAGTTGGCTATGGCCAAAAATCACAACACTGATGCTAAGTGAATGTCTGAATAGACAACTATCCAAATGCTTGGCATGGTGAATGAAATGTAACAAATGTTCGTAGATCACTAAAAGAACTGGTTGAAACTGATACACCATCTACGGGGTAGACATGAAAATTGCTAATACTTCAATCTAGCAATGAATGATTAGGTAGCTAGTTGACTAACCTAACAAAAACGGATACAGAGCAGAACGTCTGACTGCACCGTGAAATGATGAGAGTGTGATCTTGGAATGCAAGCAACACACCAGTAATAATGTCCCGCGAGACCAGAATTACTTCAATGAAACGATGAATGCAAAAAATGGGCCTCAAGCCCTACCAAAAATGCCTACCGCTAAATGCATGTTCAGTTCAATCATAAACTTGTTGCTAAATGTTGAATGTTCTGGAAACTTGATTTTCATAATCAGTAATATAAAAATGATTTGAGTTCTCACACTGAGAAGTGAATAAATTTGGATTGAAGATAAAAATTCAAAATAATCGTGACGAATGAAACGTGTTGGAACATACCAAATACTGATGATTGAAGATATTTCACAAACTAACGAACCGAAAATACTGAAACTTTATCAAAGCACTGGAAGAAACATTCTACGTTGAATAAACATGAATTTAAAACTGAGAATTGAAAATTTTGAATTGAAGGTGACAAAAAACCGAAGAACTGGAAAACGTTGATGTTGATATGCTACGCCATTTCTGTGTGAAGAAGGGAACAGGAAAGTGCATGCACGAATTGTGTTGTAAGAAACTACGTATAGCCACGTCGATGAAAAGGATATGCGTAAAAAACGTCTAGACACGGTAGGAAATACTCCAAAATAATATTAAATAATACCAAAATGTACAATAAAATTAATGTACAAATGTAGCATGACAAAAAACTGATGTAATCCGTGAACTGCAGAAAACACAGTGAAAGTGGACCGATGACAAAGTGACTTGCGCACTAACGCGACAAGTTGGGACAAGAACACAATGCATAGTGCGAAATCTGACATAAACCAAATAATACCACATGAGTGGTGCAAGATACTAATGTTGTACTACACAAAAAAGGAGATCTCAATGAGCCTAGCAACTATATAGAATTATTACCCTAATTAATATAATTGTGAAAATTCTTACAACAATAGTTGAGATCCGTTTGTCGTTGTGGGCGGAAAATAGCGGTGCTCTTCCAGAAGGACAAAGTGAGTTTAGAAAAGATCGAGGCTGCATTGATAACATCTTCGTCTTACACTCAATACTATTTCAAAATGTAGAATTCCGACATAAGACTATCTATGCATTATTACAGTTCTGATCGAGCAGTCGATGCGGTCGGAAGCTATCTTATCGCGCTCCTAAACAGCGAGTTTAAGCCGGCCGGCCAGCGTGCTACCTATTATTCTATTGTACCAAAGTTATTCGAGTTGAAACGTCTTTTTAATTTATATTTCCAATCTAGTATAAAGAGTGTTACTAAAGTCGGTATTATGGAGTGTGAACGGTGTCACGATAAAATCACTGAAGATGGTGTTAAGTGTCCAGTTTGCCAAATCACCACCTTTCATCAGGACTGTGTACTTTCACGAAAGAATAAGAAGTGGCAGTGCGAAAAATGTACTAAATCACCTGCGAGTTCCGGGACTAATCAAACGGCTAATCGTGAAATTTCCAATGAAACTCTATTGAATGCGATCAACGAATTCAGAAAAGAGTCTAATAAAAAGTGGGAGGAGAGCAACGAAAAGTGGGAGGAAATGAAGAAACAGTTCCAAGTCATCAAAGATAGGTGTAATGAAACATGTGAAACCGTGAGTCAACTACAGAAAGAGAACACGCGTGTTAAAGATGAACTGAGGAACGTAAAACTGAATGTACAGGATCTCCAACAGCAGACACGTAAAAACAATATTCTTATATCAGGTGTGCCGGTAACGTACAGGGAGAATGTGCTTGTAATTCTAGGAGACATAGCCCGCGTACTCCAAGTGAATTTTTATCACACTGATATATCAGCTGCACATAGGTTAGGTGGTCAGAAATCAGACAAGAAACCTCCGTCTATTGTCGTGAATTTTACTTCCCGGTTGACAAAAGATATGTGGTTGGCTGCAAGAAGGCATAAAGGAAAACTCTATGCAAAAGACCTTAATATAGCATTTCCCGACAACCCTATTTATATGAACGAGCATCTAACTCCTGAAACAAGAGATATATTTAACGCTGCCAGAGAATTGCTGAAAAACAATAAGCTATCGGCTGTTTGGACTTCAGATTGTAAGATCATGACGAAAGTATCGGCGGAGCAGCGTCCGTTTCGCGTGCGAGACCTCGCACATGTGGAGAGCATCGCCAGCCGAGATCGGGTTCCGACGACGCCGCCGCCAAACAACAGCGAAGCCAGCATAGCAGCTCCCCCGTCCGCCAACTCCGAACCTAACATCGCCAGTGAAGTGAAGTAATAAGAGGGTTTGAGAAACGATTTTGGTTGGTGAGCTTTTGACTGTGAGTAGAGTTTTTTCAGTTACATAAAGTATTATATATATTTTTTTTTATTATTTCCAAAAACACTACTGAGCATTATACCTATATTTCATTTGAATTATTTTCATTCATGAATAATTTTAATTATTTGCATTGGACTTGGTACGGACTTGTGCTCATGATTTCATTTATTTTTTCTCGGTGTTAATCTTTTCTTTTGGTACTCGTAGAAGTGTATTTGATTAATGTAGTATTTTGTTTATTATATCCTCCATTAGTATATATACTATCTTCTATTTATATATATCTTCTACTTAGGCATTAGATCCTCACATAATAAGATGGATGTGGTAATCTGTTTGAGAATTCAAGTTGAAGGCTAGTAATGCGCGATTACTCCCAATTAATCACCAACAGAAAAAAGTAGTATTCAGATAGAAATGATAAGAATAAAGTATGTCAAAAGATCACTCTGCATTAAAATTAGCATATTTTGTAACTTAAAATATTTTATGCTTATAATGAAGCACTGTTCCAACGTTCTAGCCCTAGAGGATGAGGCACTTAGATAATACTCTATGTCTTACAAGAAAGTAACTCATACTATACTGTTCATGCAAATTGCCACATCTATTATCACTATTGCGCTACTCCATTCCTGTCTAATTATTCAAGGACATATTTATACAATAAATATATATGAAATTCACTCAGTGAATCACACCAACAATTGATTAATTTAAATAATGATCATTATAAACTAGATCAAACAAAGTTTCATTGTTCCATAGTACATTCTAGTCCATTCTTTACATTTATTCAAGAAGTATTAATCTCCAAAGATAATTATGTCATTTCATATTCGAATCAACTTATCATATCTACAAATACCGTAACAACCTACTGAATGGAGACTAAGATTATCCTTCTTCCTTTCTATAATAGGCTACTGTATTATTTTAATTCTATCAGATCAAGCCTTTTCTTTTGTGTACAAAATTCAAGCTGTTTATACTATTCTTAAAAACATTCAATAACAGCCTTAGCTATACGCATTTGAGGAATGGAGTGAGGAAAGAAGAAGATGTTGCTCAGAGAGCAAATATATACTTTTATATAGCCTACTGTCTTCCACTGGTAAGGTTCACTAAAAAAAGGCCTACAAAAGGTGGTCAAATTCTTATCGTTGGAATTTGATAAACAGGCCTTCAGCACTAAAACCTAGTCCATGCAGCTTATCGCTACTCAATTGCAAACGTTCATAATCTGCGTGAAAGCAAAGGAATATAATAGTATCAAAGTCAACTTTGTTTCAATATTTATCTTTCCTTTCTTTTTTTCATTTATCTTACATATCTGAAAGGTAATCACTATCTTCATATGAATATTCCTTTATGCGGTCAATTACTCTCTTAACGTTTTCACTGCTGGTCGGACGGCTTGACGTCGTTCGTTTTATTATTTCTTCTTTTTCTCTTATTATGATAAGAGATGCAGTAGAATTGTTAGATAGAGCATCTATAGATTGTGTAGAGTGTACAGATATTCAAAATTTCCGTTGCAAATTTCTTAAGAGCGGGGGACCCGGGAGTGCAACCCATCAAAAGTTTACAGTTATCCAACAAAATATTAGGAGTTATAAGAAAAATATTGATGAATTTAGCATATTATTACAAAGCCTCAATTATCGTTTTACATGTATAATTCTAACTGAAGCTTGGTTAGGTGATGAGAGTGATTTGATGGAAATCCCAGGTTATAGTTTGTTCAGATCATTCAATAATATCAATCAAAGCGATGGAGTAGTAGTATATATAGATAGTGAAATATCTGCTGCTTGTCGCGAGCTCCAATTAGGCGGTATTGCAACTTGTCTCTCCCTTACCTTCGACTGGGCCGGGGTGCCATGCGAACTATTAGCCTGCTATCGTAGTCCCAATTCTAGTCTTAGCATTCTCATTGACTCAATTGATTCGTATTATAACAATCAGAGGAATACGAATAATGACAAGTGTATAAAAATTCTTGCTGGTGATATGAATTGTAATGTTTTAAATGTCAATTCCCAATCAATAGAAGAGAGGTTTGTAGATGTGCTGAACGATGCAGGTCTTGTTTGCTGTGTTGACAAAGTAACCAGGTCAGCTAGCAACACCTGCATTGATCACTATTTTATCAAGCTGCCACCCTTATTCGAGGTGACATCTGTAGTAATTCAAACCTCAATCACCGATCACTATACTGTTTGCATGAAATTTTCTACACCGGAACCTATCCCATCTCATAACAAAGCTAAATATTACGTGAAAACTGATTGGGAAGGTGTGAAAGATTCTCTGTCTTGCCAAAACTGGAACCATGTCATCAATGAAAACAATATCAATCAGGCTACTAATTCATTTATAGAAACAATTCAGGAGATAATCTGTGAAAAGTCATCAAAAATTAAAATTTCAGCGAAAAACACAAAAATAAAACCATGGATCACTAGCGCCCTCATTAACTCTATCAGACATCGCGACAAAATTAAAAGGAGACTTATCAGACAACCTTACAATATCGCACTGAAAGAAGAATTTATCCGTTTCAGAAATATATTACATTCCGCTATTAAAAAAGCCAAATATAATTATTATAGGAGTAAGGTTGATGAAGTAATCTAAACTTGGTGAATCTAATAACCCTCAAAAGTTCTGGGCTGTAGTTAAGGAAATTGCTGGGAAAGCCAAAGGCGCGAAATCATTTCCAATCAATGCATTTCCTAGAGATAGTGAAACGACCCTACAACAAAATATCAATGTTATTTGTAAAAATTTCAACAAATATTTTACCTCAGTTGGAACCTCACTAGCCACATCATTGAACCCAATTGGAGAACCGGAAATTAATGATAATGATTGTGGAGTTGATTCAGTATTTGAGTTTAAGATTGTAACACTTGAAGAAGTTGCAAATGTAATAAATAGTCTTAAAGGCAGGAGTGCACCTGGGTACGACCTTATCCCAACTAAAATCATTAAAGATAACATACATTCATTAATATATCCCATCCATCACATTGTTAATTTGAGCCTTCATTTGGGGCAGTTTCCAGAGAACCTGAAAATTGAAAAAATTATACCAATCCACAAATCCGGCCCAAAAAACGAACTCACAAATTACAGACCGATTTCCCTTTTAGCTTCTATTTCAAAAATTATTGAGAAGTGTGTCAAAGTACAATAAATTGATGGAATACTTGACAAGTAATGATATTCTAGCAAAGAACCAATATGGCTTTCAAAAATCCAAAAATACTAATGATGCCCTTTTTGAGGTAACTAGATACGTAATAGAATCAATGAAATCGAAAAATAAAGTAATTATTTCTTTCCTTGACTTGGCTAAAGCATTTGATTCGGTCGATAGGGGAAAGCTATTGAAAAAACTTGAAGCTGTGGGAATTAAAAACTGTGCACTCCATTGGTTCATTAGTTACTTTGACAAGCGTTTACAATTTGTGCAGATTGAGGGAGAATTTAGTGAGAGGGATAGTGCTGAATACGGTGTCATTCAGGGCAGCACCCTGGGACCAATATTGTTCCTGATTTATATTAACAACATTTCCCAACTGAACACAAGAAGCAAAGTACTCCTATTTGCTGATGATACAATTGTTATTTCAGCAGGTAGAGAGTGGGAAGAAGCCTATGAGAATGCCTGTTCTGACCTATCAAAAATTAAAAATTGGTTTGACCACAATAGTCTATCAGTTAACTTGAGCAAAACCAAATATATGCCCATTGTGACCAGGAATCAACCAGACCCAGGCTCAAGGCAAATCAAGATTCACTCCTGTAGAAATATAGGATCATCAACCTGCACTTGTGGTTCTATTAATAGAGTGGACCAGTATAAGTATCTTGGGGTCATGTTTGATTATCGTCTGAGTTGGGTTCCTCATATTCAGTGTTTAAAACAGAGACTGAGAAGATTGTTGTATGGGTTTTCCCAATTGAGCCATGTGCTGAATATCAGACTGTGCAGGAGGATCTATCAAGCCATCACAGTCAGTATTGGAGTATGGCGCATTATTGTTTGGGGGGGAGTGTCATCTGCAGGTCTTGAACCTCTTGCTGTCACCCAGAGAACAATTTTAAAAACAATTTTGAAAAAGGATTCAAGATACCCCACAGCGCTGCTGTTCTCGGACTTCCCTGTGCTCAACATCAGACAACTATCATCAAAACATTACTCAGTTATATTAGGAAACATAAAGCAGATCTATTCATCAATATCGAACATAATTATCAAACACGACATAGGAACAACCATGGATATTATATACCTAGATTGATACACGGAACTGAACTCAAATCACCATACTATTTAGCTCAGATTTTATACAGGAATGTTCCAGATATTGTGAGGGAGGCCGAGAGCAGCAGCAATGTGATTTTTAAAAGCTCGTTAATGAAATGGCTCTTCAGCATAGGCTGGATTGGAGCTGAGAAGCTAATTCACTCACCTTACACCTAGCAAGAGTAAATGCATTGGGGAATAACTTTATACATTAATATTTCGAAATGCTAAATTCATTTATACACTCATACCTTACGTTCAAGTATTTAGAGTTTCATAATAGAGTAACATAATAGAGGCTTATAAAACAATAAATTACCTCCGGTTTTTGGGTCCTCTTGCTCTCCCACTCTAGATATTAAGCTACACCCAACACTATATTATGTTGTCAATTATAATTCACCTACTGTTATATGAATCTTAGTTGTGTAATTTTAATTACACATATTGTAATTTATAGTAAATATAATACCATAATATATAACTACTTAGTGAATAATACTGCTTGCAGGAACTGTCCCCCAATCTCAGACGCATAGTCTTATACTGGGGGAATTCCACTCAATCAATATGTTCTTTCTACTGTTTATGTAAAATTGTGATTCTTATTTTGTTGAATATCAAATATAAATATGTACATGTATTGTATGCCAAGTGGAAATAAACGAATTGAATTTGAATTTGTGGATTATGAAGCCGCATTTGATGGAGTACCTCATTATGATCTGTGATACAAGTTGGGAAGGGTGGAAGTGAGTGGTAAGATTATAAGATTCCTTAGTCAGCTTTACAGACAGGCAGAGCTGGTCCATATGAATGTATCTATCCCAGTAGATAGAGGCGTTTTACAGGGGGATTCTATCAGCCCACTTCTCTTCTCTTTGTATATTTCAGACATAGAACATTACTTTAGAGAGAAAGGTTTATCTGGCATACCTATAGATGATTCCACTGATATTCTGATTCTCTTGTACGCGGATGACATTGTCATCCTTGCAGACAGTCCTTCCGACATGAGAAGCAAAATAAAATGCTAGGAGGATTACTGTGAAAGTCTGAAATTGAGGGTCAACATTTCCAAGACCAAGATAATTCCATTTCATAAAGGAAGGTTGAGAAAAAACAGACCCTTCTATTATAAGGGCGATGAAATAGAGGTCTGCAATAGATATAAATACTTGGGCTTGGAGTTTAGCTCTTCAGGTCGTTTCAATGTACACTGCTCATCTATAATATCCAAATCCAAAGGTGTCAGCGAAGTAATGCTACAGGTTTTGAGATTAATGGATTCATGGGATAGCAAAATAAAACTCTTTGAAGCAGTAGTCCTTCCGACGGCGATGTATGGGGCGGAATTATGGGGCTTGGCCTGTACTGAGCAATTAGAGAAAGTTCAACTCTGGTTTTTCAAAAGACTATTGTTTTTAAGCTCACGTACACCGAGCTGGGTATTACGTTTGGAGACAGGAAGAGTAAAAATAGTTAATTTGATCATCTTCAACATTTTAACATGGTTGATAAAAATATTAAACATGCCAGAAGACAGGTACCCAAAGATTTGCCTTAGAAAACTTATAATTTTGTCAGGAAGTCATTTCTATCAAAACAGAAATAGTCTCAACTGGGTGAATTTGATAAAGAATCAATTAGATTTCGCCTTTTTCAATACTGATTTGAACCAACCAGGAAATTTGGTAGCATCACTTAGTAGGATGAAATGGGATATTGTAAGTAGGCATGGTTTAGCATTGTATGAAGTAGACAAACAGGAAGCATTCAATTCAATTTCTTTCCCATTTTGGAAGGTTTTAAATCCCAATTTTGTTCTTGGCGACCAGCTTAGAATGAGGGCACCATTTAAATATATAAGATGTTTTACACAGCTACGAACGGCTTCGAAGTTTGGTTTTTACCTTTATCTAGAGAACCATGGAATTTACATAGATAGTACTGAGTACTGCCCGCTTTGTATAACATGCGGGAGGACGAAACACCCACTCATGTTCTTGTACGCTGCCCGATGAATGTAGAAATAAGACAACAGTTTCTGAATAAATATGTAGCAGACATAGTTAATTATGAAGATAAAGCTCTAGTTCTCCTTTCAAATGTAACACCAGATAAAATAAGATATATTTACAAATATATTACTAATGCGATTAACGTGCGAAATTACATCATAGAGACTACGAGATGATCTTTTATTTATTTTTTTTAATATCATTGCAATTGTTCATTAATAATCACAAATATTGTTGGAACTGAAGGGTTGTTTTACAGGTTGTTTATAAATTTGTAGTAAAAGTTGTTGGTGCTTTTGAGGAGCAGGCTACTGTTTTTATCTTTTGTTGTAATGTCCAGTCAATATTCAATATCTGAAAGATAGTGTATTGTTTTACTAGTACAGCTTTTTATGTCACGGTGACATGTAAAATTACTCCCCCATATACAATCAATGATATTCTAGTAGCTTTAAATCTGTGTTCTTGTTATTTTTAAGGAGTCTACATCAAACTATTTCATTTCAATAGTGTTATCCAGAATTCGAAGAGGAGTTGATCAATTGTGTTGTTGTTGTAATTGTAATTTATGTAATGTTAGTGTACAACTCTTTGTATGGGGCATGGCCCTTATGACAAATAAAGCTTATTTATTTATTTATATCATGGCTTCTAGAAGAACAAATCTTATGAAAAAGGTATCAAACAAATGTGCTTGGTATGAATTTTCAGAATATGCAATTTATAAAAAGTGTACTCAAATTATCTTATCCCCGAAATTTATAGACTGACGTATAGCCGCCAGCTGTAAAATATAAACACGACCTGAAAGATAAAGAAACCTTAAGGGTTTGAAAGGTGAAATAACTGAATATAACATGGTATATCATTCTAAATATAAGTATATCAGAATTTTCAAAGTTAATCATTATTTTACAGTTTTAAGTAATTAGTGAGTGTTATTTTTAATTCAATTTGGTTTGTAAACAATCTAAATTGGAACTTTTCTGTTTTCAAATGTTTGGACTGGAAATTGGACCTGAATTCAAGTGTATGGAACATAACCTACTTTTTGGACTATTTATAGTGTATGAATCAAAATTCGGGGAAGAAACAGTTTTGGGCTGTGCATATTAATCCTTCCCCAATCATTTTAAAGAATTGTGTCTTGTTTATCAATAAATAAATAACGTGCAAAGCTCGGTGCCCTGATATTGAGTTATAATAGCTGCAATATTAAAACAATAGTGAACTCCTCATTATTTCTAGTGTATCAAGATCTTGATCAAAAAATTTCAAGTCGACTAAGATACAATTAGCCATAGTAGATAATAAAAATCTGTTGTGAGTTTGAGATTTCCGAATCTTGTAGGTTCCAACTTTTTGAAATTTAAATAGAAAATGAATACCTAACGTAAGTCAATGAGTAGATAGAATTTTTTTTTAAACTTATAAAATTTGAAACAGAAACTGAGTAATCTCAATGTAACTGGAAGAGCTCTCCAATGGTTGGAGGACTACCTCCATACCTTACTACCTCCAGAACTCAATATGTCGAGTTAGACCATCACAAAGAAAACAGCATTTATCCAGTATAAATCCTCACCCAGAGCAGTAAACAGAGGTGTGCCCCAAGGGTCTATACTCGGACCTCTCTTATTCCTTATAAATATAAACGACCTCCCATATGAAATAGATAGCAGAAACAAGTGCATACTGTTTGCGGATGATACTGATATACTTGTACCACATAAAAATCAGGAGCCAAATGTAACAGTTGAAGCACTGAAAGAAGCCACTCAAAAATGCAATAGACTGGACCTCACTATAAATAAACAGAAAACAGTACACATAAAATTCCAACCTACAAACAATAGCCTGGAAGTTTACCCAAATAGCCAAACCTCACATACAAGATTCTTGGGAATCATCATCGACCAGAACCTAACATGGCAGCCCCACATTGAACAACTAAGTAAGAAATTATCGTCTGCAATCTATGTTATTCGACGCCTGACAAGTATAACAGGTGAAAAGACAGCACTAACTGCATATCATGCCCTGTCCGCTTCACACATGAGATATGGCATAGTGGCCTGGGGCTCAGCATCACAAATACATCTCAACAAAATACTAATAATACAAAAGAGAGCACTTAGAACTATTCTTGGAATGAACATAACAGAGCACTGTAGACCACTCTTCAAAAAAATACAAACTACTCACCGTGATCTCTCTGTACATCCTGGAAGCAACGATTCTGGCAAGGAAAGCTAAACCACAACAGCGGGGTGACAAGCATGGATACAGAACAAGGAATTCCAAAAACATAGGTACCTTCCACAACACTGACTGAAAAGATATAAAAGCTCACCAGCCTATGCGGGAGCCTACTTCTATAACCTGCTACCAGCTACCTTGAAGGCCCTGGAAGACGAAAGGCTCTTCTCTGCTGCATTGAAGCATTATCTGACAGCCAGGCCGTATTATGCGCTGTCAGAGTACATCCGGGACCACACCTATCAGCATCTGGCAGGACGTGCGGCTGACAACATTCACTGACCTCCTCAAGCATGAGGAAATACTGACAATTCCCCGGTCACCGACTGTGGCGAAGACTGAACAAGTAACAAGTAAGTAAGGATCCGACACGAACAATTATTTCGATCAACTGCAATTTAAGATGGCAGCTAAAATGGCGAAAATGTTTTAAAAAACAGGGTTTTTCGCATTTCGCGATCAAGTTTATACCAAAAATAGTCATCGATAAGCTCTATCAACTGCCACAAGTCCCATATCTGTAGCAATTTCAGGAACTCCACCCCATCTATGCTAAGTTTGATTTTAGATTCCCAATTATCAGGCTTCAGACAAAATTTCAAATGGAAAAGATTGAGAATAAAAATCTCTACAATTAATGTTCAGTAACATTTTCACCTAAAATTGAAAATAAGCTTGAAATTCGAGAAAATGTGATTATTCAATTGCAAACTGTTGATTCTATTAAATCATTCACTATGAAGAGATAGCAGACCTTGTGTGTCTCCAGCGTTATTGTCCTGTCCCCAGCTGGCTTAGATCTTTGGATAGTAGACTTGAGATGCGCGTGAACACTAGCGTCATGTGATCAATAATTTTCATAACAGCAAAGAAAAGTTGTGTGAGTGCGCCACACCAGATTTTTACATTTGTTATAGCCTACACTGAATCTTATAATATTCAACGTGACATTTGCAGCTTGCGTTATAATGGTGATGTTCAATGAAAAACAAATTAGACCTTTACCTTCGATCTTGTTATGGGTGAATGGAGCATCTGCTCTAGATGCAACGCCAACTCTTTCACGATGGAACTTAGCCGGAATATTCTTGCACTCCATGCTATAAAGAAGAATAATAATTCAAGTTTAGAAGTTGTTAATCAATTGGTTTCTACAATTGCTCACTAAAGGCGCAATCCATTAGCGACGGCTCTAGCCGCTCAGAGGAAAAAAGTTTCAGTTAAAAATTGTAATCCTTACTGTCCAAATTCTAGAAAATTTAATTGCTGGCACAATTTAAATAGGCCTAATTGAATCACGCAACATAAAAATTGAGCTTATCAGATAAACTTTAGCTTTACTGTATTTGTATTATAAACTAGCCTACCTTTAAAAAATACATTTAAGAAAGAATAAGTGTTAAAATAAATACGTCAAATCTCAACAGATTGCATAAACATACTATTATAGAGAATTAAAAGAAAACTAGCTTTACCTTCAAGAACAGCTTAAGACTGGCTATTACCGCAATTATTGCAAGAGGATAATTCTATATTCACTTTTTAATATTTTAGATAAGAAACTCAATTATCACTCAACAGTATAATACTAAATAAAATTACATTTTCATCACATAATAAGGTCCTAGGCTAACTAAACATAAGACTGGAAGGTGAAGGTCTGTAGTGCTTGTAGTTGTAGGCTAATATTTATTCAAAACTTCCATACTAATAACACCTAATAATTTGGAAATTGGAAATGGAACAGATACTACATTCTGTACCAGAGTATTGGAACAGTTTATTATCCTCCTTGGAACAGTTAACAGTATGATCGAGATGGCAATGACAAAATCATATAAAAATATAACGGTTAATATTTTGACGGTTGAATAAATTTATTTGAGTGGACAAAATAAATTGAAGTTGAATGATTGATTATGCTAAGGATTTTGATATGAAATTTTTACAATGTGACACCAAAGTTCACCTTCGAATCTCGCTACAATTAGGCGCGCTCCAATTTTGTCAATTAGTTGAATTTCTACATTGTTGATAAACGATGTGGCAACCTTGCAATGCGTGAAAGAGATAGCGCCATCTGCTTTGTTGAATGATACACAAGGATAGCAACACCATTGCCATTATAACGAGGACCTCACTATAGCAGCTTCTCTTTGTCTCAGATACAGAGTAACGGCCAGCAACGGTCACAGTTATCACATAGTTATTCAAAAGTATTCTTTGAGTATCTATAGTGAGGTCCACGTTATAATGGAAGATGTGATTTGCAATGATGTTGCTATCCTTGTGTATCATTCAACAAAGCAGATGGCACATGCAAATGTGGGGGAGCTTGTAACAAGGCAGAATTTTCACTCACATGAGACTAGAGGGAGACAGAGGCTGGATGAGCCCTACCAAAGACTGAGCAGGACACGATCGAGCTATGGTCATCTATCTGTCAGGCTCTTCAACAAGCTGCCGGTGATGGCTAGGAATCTGCCTGCCGGCAAATTTCGGAGGGTCCTGAGAGACTTATTGCTGAATAATCCTTTGTACTCACTCCGTGAGTTTTTCATGTTGGACAGCAGCTTGGTAAGCGCCTATTTTAATTAATTTCTTTCCTCTGCTTGCTTTATTTGTTTTTCTTTTGGACTAGTAGGTCGACTGGCCTACTTGCTTCTTTGTGTTCTCATGACGTGTCCCTGGGGGTTTTTATGCCCACCTTATGGACTTAACATAAAAATAACTATCTCTTTCACGCATTGCAAGGTTGCCACATCGTTTATCAACAATGTAGAAATTCAACTAATTGACAAAATAGAGTTAAGGATTAGATTATATTCAATAATGTTTCATAAGGATAGATTAGGTTTTTGCTTTGAAATTGCAATATACTAGAAGGGGCTAAGGTCCAGGTGGAGTTATGTTTTTTGTTGTTTCAAAGGTGAAAGGATAGGTTAGGGGGTTAGGATTTCGCTTTGAAATCCAAAGTATTGAATGTGAAAGGGTTGGGGGTTAGGTTATTTCAAGTTATTTTCAAAATTGTTTCATAAGGCTAGGTTAGGTTTTTGCTTTAAAATTGCAATATGCTAGAAAGGGCTTTATGGTTTTTGATATTTCAAAGGTGAAAAGATAGGTTAGGGGGTTAGGATTTTGCTTTGAAATTGCAATATGCTGGAAGGGGTTACAGGTCTTTACAAAGATTTATGTCTTTTAAAGTTTCAAATATAAAAGGGGAGGTTAGGGGGTTAGGTTTTTGCTTTGAAATGACAATTATGCTGACTTAGCTATAGTGTTTTTCAACATTAGTTAAATAACAACCGTTATATTCTATTAATTATATTATTGAAAGGTAATCTCACTTTTATTGAATGGAATGATGATAATATATTGATTATTATATCGAATTCAATGATAAATCATCATTGGATAATAATATCATCATCGAAATGGAATGACGGCTCCAGTTACGGTGCTCGGTAACCATCATCACAAAGAACGTTACATTGAAGGATCTGACTGAATGGAACGGGAAAAAACCGTTACTAACGCATGCGCTATACGGTGCTGTCTGTGACCAAGAGGGGGCCGCGGAATTGGAAATATCTGGAACTCAAAATATCAATGTTTGTCCTATGCTTGAAAACTGTTGCTGGGTGGAACTCCGAATATTTGTCAGACAGCGGAATTGGAAATATCCAGAACTCGAAATATGTTGCTAGGCGGAATTGGGAGTATCTGGAACTCAAATTACTTGTTTGTCAGATGGCGGAATTGGAAATATCTGGAACTCAAAATATCGGGGCCAAAGTGGGAATACTGGTAATGTGTTTGTCATTGAGAAATGGTTCAAGTCTGACTTATTTTCTAGAATGATATGGACTAATTAGCCCACTTAGGCTAATTCATAGCTCATTATATATTAATTTTGGACGGAAATATTAAACTCAAAATTTAAACAGTAAGAACAACTTGGCTGATCTTTTTGGACTTGTTTTTCATTATCAAAATTTGGGAATAGAATACTTTTAGACCTGGTTTGTCGTTCTTTTTCAATTATAGACTATTCATATGATTTGTGATTGTACCAAAAAATAAGTAGAAGTAATTTAATATTTTCCAGATAATATAATATTTTATAATAAAATAATAATACGTACATATCTATTATTTTTTAGAAAATTTAATATGTTTCCAATATAATAGCATTAAGTTTATAGGTTATGTTATGCATAATAATAATTAAGGTAGGTGTAACGTACATTTGCATTTTGCAACAGAAACAGCTTCTTATAGAGTATTGTTTTACAGGCTTATCTTTTTTATGTAATGTATTCAAATGTAATAATTATAATTAGGATTGGGATAATACAAAAATATACTTTTTGCTTAGTGATATCTATTACATTGTGACAGAATTTGGTTTCTCAATAATTCTCATCCTGAGGTACCGTAAGTTTAATGTGGACTAAGTTACTAAAGTAAAAATATTATTTTAAAATAGCAAATTTAATTTATTAATAATAGGCTAGCAACTTTTATTAATTTCTTTGCTCTATCATTAGAATACTTGAATAATATTGGAAGTAGGGGTACTGAATAGGCTAAATATATTTAGACCTTATTCCCTATTGTGAGATATTTATAAATGTCATCTTCTTTTAAATACTGTAGTTAGGTTACTGCATCATTTATTCAATAAATTAAATAAAAAAGGATTTGCTAACATAGGTGATTTACAAGTAGGCCTACTGCAGTCAGGCTACTTGTTGGAAAATCCATTTAGAGAAATGATTTAAGATTAAGCTTAGAGTGGTTTAGCCAAATGTGGATTGTTTTATAAAATAAAGTTTTTCAGTATTTTATAAAAAGTTTTCCATTAGCCTAACCAAATTATAAACTGAATAAAATTCAACCAGACTCACTGAAGCCCTAGAGCTGATTGGATTTGTTGTTTGAAGATAATTTATATACGGTACTCAGACTACTGTAATTTGTAACATCATAGAGAAACAATAGCATAAAAAACATCTCATGGTGTTTAATTTAATAATTTAGTATATGGCTCTTATGTTGTAAATTTCACTGTTAACTCAAGCCGCTGATATTCTTATGGTATTTTTGCTTTATGATAACCAAATTGCTTTGGAAATTGAAATAAGTTTAGCGCTACCGGTATCCTCATGTTGCTTCACATGATTGTTTTTTTACAATGTAAAAATATAATTAATTAGACCTTACAAAAATATTTAATTTAAATCATGAAAATTTATGAATTACTAATTGAATAATATATTTTCTTGACTAATAAAATATTATTTATCATTATTATTAAATAGAATGCACATTTAATATTGGGTTACATCAGATATGTTATTCCGAATCAGCTATTCACTATTATAGGAGCCAGTGGCAATACAGGAAATCGGCAACGCCGTTGTCCTATCTTTTCTACTGGCATTATAGCATTGACCTAACTATAAGCCCACTTGAATGAATGAATTTATTTGCCAAAAACAAGATACAAACATAAAAATTAAGGTAATGTTTAATCTATTTAATTAGAAATTATAACAAAATGATATCCTTATTTATGATATATGGCTAGGAATCTGCCTGCCGGCAAATTTCGGAGGGTCCTGAGAGACTTATTGCTGAATAATCCTTTGTACTCACTCCGTGAGTTTTTCATGTTGGACAGCAGCTTGGTAAGCGCCTATTTTAATTGATTTCTTTCCTCTGCTTGCTTTATTTGTTTTTCTTTTGGACTAGTAGGTCGACTGGCCTACTTGCTTCTGTTTGTGTTCTCATGACGTGTCCCTGGGGGTTTTTATGCCCACCTTATGGACTTAACATAAAATAACTAAAAATAACTAGATAATAATATTGATAAATTAAGATTAAAATTTATGCTCACATGCATGAGTACAGTAGGTGAGGCAAAAATACCTGCAGAAGGAAGATTCCTTGTTTGCCAGTGTGACTCGTAAAATCAGCTGTACTTAAGTATCGCTGTATTTATTTACCCTCTTTGAATGAGTAGTTTTCATTTGATCGCCAATTTTTTTCATGCTAATGTTAAATTCAATATTATACAAAAGTTTTCCTTATAAATTAACTTGAACTTATTATTTATATTTTACAGTGCCAAACTGATCAACTGCATCCTAATGGAACGTTCAAGATGTGATTCAGTAACTGATACGGTAGTTGCAATAATTATTTTTGACCAAGTAAGTAAACAATTCACCATGAAATGGTATTTTTGCTTTTGCTCCAAATTAGTATGGGCTGGGACACACAGAGAACAATCTGCGGGAAGCGGTCAGAGTGGCCTTCATCTATATTTTAGATATCCATGTCTATAACCTGCTAAGACCTCTCTGATTCCTGTCCGCAGATTGCTGTGTGTGTGTCCAAGCCACAAAGTTTTACCTTATTTATAAATATTGTGCGACACCCACTTGGAAAACATTTTACAGGTGACATTTTTGTACTGTTTCGATTTGGATACTACCAAAAACAACTTGAATATGGTAATTTTAAAAAATCGATAATTTACTTAGAATTGATATTCTGAGAAATCAAATATGTAATGAGACAGGCAATACTTTCTTGATCACTTTATACTTGTTTTCATCCCTCTGGAAACGCTGCTGCATTGTGGTCGTCAGGCTAGTTTCACACTCATTCGGTTCGTTTCGTTTTCGGCAAATTCTGATAAGTGTGAAACGGTAATTTGGTTTGAATTCGGTACCGAATAGAAACCGCATAGAACCAAACGCCTATTTGACACTTGACTCTAATAAATTCCATCAGGTTTCAATTCGTTGCTAGCGAGAGGCTACTTTCACACACTTTCGGTTCGGTTCGGTTCGTTTCGTTTTTGGCGAATTCCTATAAGTGTGAAACGATTATTCGGTTTGAATTCGGTACCGAATAGCAACCGCATAGCACCGAACGCCCCTCAACACGAATAGGTTTTATCATATTCGAATTTGTTGCTAGGGAAACAGGAAAAAACAAAGTCTTCTACACACGCTGGCCTTTTTTGTTTTTATTTTAACCTGATATCGTGATTATCTGTTTCAAAATTTCCCAAGTCAAAATCATATGGCCAATTCAATTCTGTTAGTTCACAGGAACATTTTTTTCTCAATGAATAGTTTGCCAAAAAAAATATGAAAGATATAAATACTCAGGGAGAATTTTTTTTCCACGAATATTATATGATTTCATCAATGGAGAGAAGAGATGAAGTTTATATAATACCATGTGTCAAAACAAGGAACAAATTTTCAATTTAAAAAAATTATCTCTCTAAACATCCAAAATTAACATAATCAAAAAGAAACTATTCAAATAATTCACAATTTTTAATTAACTTTTAGGGTCGGTTTCCGAGCTCGGGATTTTGCTAAGTTCTAGACTTTAACTGGCTTTAAACTCTGGAGTCAGAAAATTGGCTTTCCGAGTCAGAGCGTTGACGTAGTCGAGGACTTAAATAGACTGTGTAGTTTAGAGATCACGTTAGACCCTGGAGTTTGTAATTTCGCTTTCTGAGTGAAGGGCTTTTAAGTCCAGGACTTAAAACAGCGTGATTTTAAACCCTCGACTGGGGTAGGGCTTAAATTCAAGTTCTTGACTTAACTGAGCAAACACAATTCAGTTATTGTTTTGGAGAAGATAAAAATCCAAATAATTGTCATGGAATACAGTTTTTTTCAAAACAAATACGTTTTCAAACTCAGTAGCCTAATTAAATTTGTATTCATAATCACAGGTTAGGATCAATGATCAATAATAGCATAACGTAAAATGAAATGTTTATTCATTCACCTTTCAAAGGTTTTGCTTTGAATAGGCCTACAAAGAAATCGAAACGTATTTTTACAAAATAGTTTGGAGAGCATGCTCATTTGAATTGTCCCGCTGCAATCAGCTGTTTCCGTTTTGCTATAATGCCAACAATACAACAGCAAAATATTGTTAATTTCCCTCATGTTTACTGCGTTAAAGTCCTGGACTCAAATAAGTCGAGAACTTGATAGACTCCTGAGTTTAGAAGATAAAATTGTGACTCAGAAAGTCAATTTAGACCCGAGATCTTATTTTAGTCCTAGACTCTGTAAGTCCAGAACTTATTGATCCCGAGCTCGGAAACCGGCCCTAAGTCTGGAACTTGAATTTAAACCCTACCCCAGTCGAGGGTTTAAAATCACGCTGTTTTAAGTCCTGGACGATTTTTGATAAATCCTTGACTTGGAAAGAGGCGAGAATCTAATTCAAGTCCTGGACTTATAAGCCCTTCACTCAGAAAGCGAAATTATAAACTCCAGGATCTAACGTGATGTCTAAACTCCAGGGTCTATTTGAGTCCTCGACTACGTTAACGCTCTGACTCGGAAAACCAATTGACTACATCTGATTTTGAATCTGACTCCAGAGTTTAAAGCCAGTCAAAGTCTAGAACTTGGCTAAATCCCGAGCTCGGAAACCGGCCCTAAATTTTTGTTGTTCAAGAAATAACATCTTACAATTTAACACCAGCTGTTATATTTAAATATGATGACCTGTGACCTGTGAAAATCCAAACACAGCTGTTTTTGAGAAGAAAATACCTAATTAGAACCGTACAAATTAAAACCTGACATGTATGAAAGCCTCATTCGTTTTCGGTAACGAACCGAACCGAATGCGTGTGAAGCGTCTAAGCCTGACTGTGCAGAATAAGCCTCGTCGACAGAGTGGTGGTCATGATGTGGGTCTGTCTACCCGCTAACTTTTCAGGGTCTTCTTCAACTTGTCCTCTTTCTATGCTTCGTACAGTAGCTGCAACCTTGTTCAATATTCTTTTGCTCAATAATTCAGGCCTATTCCTGGCCAAGGTTGAAGTCACTTCCACTACATGGATCAATTTTGCTTGTAGATCTTTTTATAGTGATGAGTTTCTTCATTTATTGTGAACATTTGTGGTTTCCATTCCACCATTAAGGCTGATTCCAGGATAAACATTGCAGGCAGAGTCAAAATGAGGCCACAAAGGTTGAAATAGTCGTCTAAAATGAGCAACTATCTTGAATAATGAATCCTCAAAGTTTCATGAATTTATTTGCTCCCTATTCAGCAATGGATCGGATCTCACCCAAGATTTAAACAATATATCGCAAAAAGTAAAAATTATGAATTGAGTTTTCCCTTGTGATGTGCTTCATTTAGTGAGACCGATGGTATCCAAATCGGAATAGCCTTCTTTGAAAAATGTTACCATAAAAAGTTTTGAAAAGTGTGATGCACAACCTTAAGTTATCATTCTTATCAAACATGCACCTGCCACTCCCACTAAACTGTTGACGTCTTGCTCAAGTGACTCCACTGAATATATTTATGAATACCGACTAGCATAAACTAACTTATTGCCTAAGCACAAAGCAGGTTCAAAAACATCACATTCATATTAGGTGTACTTCGTCTACTTGAGCCTACGTTTATTTATTATAATTTTGTACCAATTTTCACTTAAATACTAAAACTACCATAATTTTATCTTTGATAGATCAACTATAACAATTTTAACATGTCTAGCTATTATGCTTATCAACTCATAAAATATTTTGTATGCAACATCAAAATAATTCAATATTTTATTTTCGAAAGTTCAATATTGATATTTAATGTGTTTTTAAGAGCATTCTAAAAGAGATATATAGAGAAATTGATGTTTTTCTAGCTCAAAAATGTAAACTTGAATCGTGAAATGTGAAGAAAATCATACATTGACAGCCTATCATTTGCATTTGAGCATGTTCCTACTGCTGGCAGCAAATTTAATAATAGGATAATAATATATATTTTTTAAAATATCGAATGCTGGGATTATAATATTAATCATACTTTTATTATTACAGATTGAATCCACAAAATAATTGAAGAAATGGTTTCAGATGATTACGAACAAGCACAGCTATCTTTGGAGAGGTAATGCACCTACTGATATCCCGTGATAAGAACTTGGGAGAGATTTAGTGAAAACCTGGAGAACGGCCACTTGACTCACAAATCTGAGCTGTTCACATCAAGCTGATATTTGTGACAGCCATTATAGCTTTAATCATGTAAGTAAACACTTGATCAGACTATAATTTTCAATTATTTGTATCAATTAACTGCGCCCGGTTCTACTCAGAATAACAAAGGCACAGGTTTCTTTCTTTAAACTACAACAGTACTATCACCGACAGGAGTCGAGTCGGAGCAGTGGTAGCGGACGGTCGTGTTTCGAGGAGCGCAGATAAGATAAACCGTTTCTTGTTTATGCCTTTAGAAATCTTTTTTCATCGTAGATCTTGTCCATAACCTAATCACTTACTTTATTAATTTATTCTTTCAATTAATACGTAATAATCTTTCTAATAATAACTCATAATTAATAACATCAGTAATAAAATCGGTATTGTACCTCTTAAAGTCTACTAAAGTATTTAGTACTTGTCTCTCTACTTGAACTTATTAGTTGCGAATTCATTCATCAGTAACCATAATCAACCAACTTAGCTGTATTAAACTGTATTGAATCGTAAATTATCTCTTTATAAATTGTAGGTTTGAATTACTCTTACTCATAATATTAATATATTTTTTAACCATCCAGGAAATTGAATAAACAAAATTTTTATATATCTGATAATTACCAATAAATATTTCACTGTATAAATTCATTACCGTATAATCGGATACAGGCCATTAAACCTTAAATAAAATGAAAAATTAACAAAACAGGAGTCCTACTATTTTTTTCTTTGGGAGGCTGGTGAGAGTGTTTACCGCTACTCCTGGAAACAATTCGTCCACTAGCATCCGTCATAATGGTCATTGAACACAACTTATTAAATTTGTACATCTATATGAGATTTGTCCCTTCTGGGATACGTAGCTTTTTCGAAATTTGAATTCGTCAACCCACATTAAACCATCCATTACACTAAAGTCTGCAGTCAGACTATTTCGTTCTGAATTAGTCATATTTTAATGAATAAAGCAAGTAAACAGCAAAACAAAAAAAAACTTAAATTAGCCAACAGATTATCATGCAAGCAAGCTAACACATATTTATATTTTTGATACTAATATACTAATCTTGCATCCTATAAGCCTATTTCAATTCTTACAGCTCATCATGAAAAATGAATTCAGTAAGATTATTGTTATAGTTGAGCGTTAAATATTCCACTAGGTAATTGGTATCAGAGCATGTAACACTTAACTTTATTTTTTGAATCATTAAATTCATCTGACAATCAATATTTTCATTTATATCTCAATACGGACTTCCTATGTGCTTAGTCATGCAGCATTTATTATTCCGAAAACATATTCCTTCTCAATCAATTAGTAGTAATATCTATCATTAAAGTGTTGGATTAAATAAAATAGATAGGTAAATCAGTGTTCCAAAGATGAATTTAATGCGTTCATAGTTGTTGATTGTCAGTAGATGGTCCAGAAAATACGCGATATACGATGAATCACACAGAATTCCATATTATTTCCATCTTCCATTTTAGGATGAATATAAGCTGAGCTAAATTCAAAAAATTGTAAATTATTCTGTCATTCTTCAGTAATTAATGAATGCAATATGAACAACTCTCTTTCATGAGGTGAATCATTTTTTCCAACATTTTCCAGTTTCTCAATGATAGGGGAGTTATAATTATTTGTATAGGTCTTCTAACGAACCATTATCTTCAGCTGGTACCAATCAACTAAACTTCAACTCCAAACTACCGTATTAATACCAGTATACAATTTATAAGTCTATTACAGCTGTTAACTTTAGATGCTAAATCATATTATCACAACATTATCTTCAATCATGATCATCTTCCCGTTCATCGGTAGCCGCTGGGCCGACAATTTTGGAAACATAGGTCTGTAGAATGGATTAATAAATAATTGTTATTAGTCCCCCTATCAAAATTTCTATTCAGAAACCATCCCCAATATTCACACAACATATTCCTAAAGTTTCATGCCGTTCTGTCAAGTAGTTTTCAAGTCTATAGGGAACAAACAAAGTAACAAATTAACACATAGTCATTTTTTATATACAGGGTGATTCATAATTATGGTAAAATATTTTAATACGTGATAGTGGAGGTAAAAATAAGAAAAAAAGTTCATATAAACATATATCCATAAATGCTTCATTAGCGAGCTATACAGGGTGGAAGATTTCGCCCGGAATTCAGTTCCTCTAGTGAAATACACCGATGCTGAATTGTTTGGGGACTAGTTTTTGAAAAACTTATGCTGGAAATATATGGAAAAATATCTGAAAAATTGAATAAAACTAGTCTGGAAGCTGTGGTGTGAGTAGTTTTTGAGAAAAAAGTTGAAATATGCAAAAAATCCAAGTAGAAAAACACAGACTTCTACGTTTGATGCCCAATAACTTTCTTTAATGACCAGTAAACAATTAATTTTTTCGCAATGAAAATTGTAGAGAATTTAATTCTGGAAATAATTATGTAAGTTGTGTGGACTAAATTCAAATAAAAGTTGAATAAAATGTATTCTTATGTAGTACATTACACCACAAAAATTTGCTGTTTTATGAGGAGAGAACTAATAACTCATAGGTTGTAGCTGATTGCAAATAAAATATATATTCGGTTTTTTGTGAAAAGTATTTTCTATATGAAAGTAGCATATCTAAATGACATTAATCTTATACCAAAAGACTAGTAGATTATGCCATTAAGCCTGGAAGGAAGCTCGAACAGAAGTAGATGATCTCCTATGATTTCTGCCCAAATGTTTACTGAAAACTGATGTTGTGGAAGATTAGGATTGATGGCATGAGGATTCTCAGCTGCCCAAATATGTTGGTTGTGGACGTTAACGATAGCTGTTCTTGTAAAGTGTGCCTCGTCGGTAAATAAAACGGTTGTTAAAAAGTTTGGGTAAACAAGTTTTACTAAAAACCATCGGCAAATACCAGCACGGGGAATACAGTCTCGTGGCAATAGAGTATGAACTTTCTGGAGGTGGTATGGATGTAATTGTTGCTATTTTAGTATCCTCCAAATAATAGATTGATTGACATTAAACTGCACTGACAATTCTCTTGTGCTCTTCTCTGGATGTTCATAAATTTCATTAAGAACTTGTTTTTCTAACTCAACAGTCATAGTAGATGAGGGTCTGTCTGCATAAATGTGCTCTTTGGATATCAAAGAATCTGTTTCAGACAGACGTTGATGAATAGTGGAAAAAAACCTTAGACATACTAGGTTAGGAAAGTTCTCTTGATACAAAAGTCTTGCTTCAGTACTATTACAGTAGTGTCCCATTCCATACATTAAATGCATGTCAGCTAATTCGGAGTATGAATAATGTCTAAGATTACCTGCCATTTTTTTAAAAAGTTAACACTTAACACAAAGCAAAGTGGAATGGTTACAAATAACTGGTTAATAGATTAAACAAAAAACACAACGCGGTTACAGTAGGCCTAACTTACAGTTTGTTTTTTTTTTTGTTCAACAGTGAGCTAAAATATTTCTGAAAATAATTTTCAGCTGATAATTTCTTTTAAATATCTTCTTATTTAAAACATAATAAATCAGCTGTTTTGGAACAGCTGTTATTAAAATCCACGTTTTATTTGCAATCAGCTACAACCTATGAGTTATTATTTCTCAGCTACAACCTAT
>NC_052507.1:65224329-65265338 GCF_014356525.2 Nilaparvata lugens | reverse complement strand
TCTGAATGGATTACATCAGAGTATGAAATTCACTGTAGAGGTAGAACAGGATGTGTATTGAATTTCTTGATTTAAGAATAGATCATAGCACTGGTTTCACAAGTTTTCTATTTTCAGAAAACCAAACCATACTGATGTATCATTCCTCTTCATTTGTCATCCTATTTCTCACAAACTTGCTGTTTCAATAGCATGGTCTATAGAGCACTAACAATACCTATGAGCCATCATGACTTTGATATTGAGATCACTAAAATTAAACAGAGAGCTGTCACAAATGGGTATGAAGAAGTATGGTGGACAGATTATTGAGTAAAATTAATAGACAAATTTCAATCAATTCTAGCTTTGCAGGCTCAAACTGTGTATAAATAAATTAATACTTAACATACTTATACTAAATTCACTTGTGTGATGGTTGCGTTGACGCGTTCACCGGCTCGTCGTTTGCGTAGTCGCTGATCGCACAGGTCTCTCGGGTTTGGAGTAGCTTGGTTTCGCTGTCAAGTCCTATTCGTTCGTCAGCACAGGCGATCGTCGTCGTTCACGTAGTCGCTGATCCGTGTGATTTTGAAGTCGCTTAGTTTCGTAGTCCAAGTGCTACTCGATCGCCGGCTCTCTGGCGATTGCGTTCACGTAGTCGCCGATCCGTGATTCTGTAGTGGCTGGTTCGTAATCCAAGTCTACTCGATCTGCAGTTTGTAAGTACGCAAGTATAGTAGTTCGTAGTGGAAGAAGTACAGTTGGAGTGAAGCATCAGAACAATGCTCAGCGAATAATAATTATGTCTTGTAGGCGAATATGTCTTTAATCATACTTCATAATTAAATACCAAATTTGGTTTTGGAAAATACAAATGCTTCTGCAACTACGATTATTGACAAGTAAATAGAACAAATGCTGTAGTTTTTGTAAGTTATGATGGATTCGTTGAAGAATCATACAATAGAATCATATTCCAAATTACATTCAGACTCTTTTTGAAACAATAATAGTGTTAATACAATGTTCTAAAACTAAATGGATATACCGTATACAATGGATAAAAAAATATAAAATGTGACACTAACTTGAAAAAAACCTTTTATTTCAAAGACTTCTACTATGGAACAGCTAGTGCTTTATTATAATAATGTACAATACGTAGGGTAACTAGTAGAAAAATGCACTATGATACAGGAATAACAAATTCCAATTCAAATCAATCTTATTCCATTTGAATGGTATCACATTTACTTTTGAGTGCAGGATTCGAAGGTTTAATAGATATGATCCCAATCAAGGTAACCGCCTTCAAAAGTCTTTCGCCATCATAAGCCAGTCTTCTATGTGACTGTAGAATGTTGTAAAATGTCAGAATTTGTCCTGCAAAACATTAAGAAATCATGTAATAAAATAAGTTTGTATTTATTGCTGAATGAGCTATTTTTATGAAATACCAAGTAACAATATTATTTTCATTGGGTATTAGTAGTGCTGACATCAAAACTGAATTTTGAAGCTCAAGTGAAGGATAAATCTGAGAAGGCGAATCTAGGGTGTAACTTCGCATGGAGAGACATTTTTAATAATGCTAAGGTAGACTTTCCAGCTAAATGTAAATGGTTTAAAGCTTGCGAAAGGGCTGTACTGTGTCACGGAGCTCAGGTATGGGATTACAGGCATATTACAATGTAAGTTACTAGGTTATTTTTAGGCTCATGGTTCAAACTGGTAAGGCAGGACAAAATACCTTATTGTGATGGAAATGATTAATTTATTTGAGATAAGATGTTTGTAATTTGTTTAAGTTCCTTTTATTTGTATTCCTTAATCTGAGTTGTTACTATCGCATTAGGTATTGATTTCATGGAGAACATTGTGTTGGTATTTTATTTGATTAATATGAGCTTTTGTTCGAATTAATAAAATTTGATTTTTAGATAATCATTTGTTCTACGCATTTGTAAGATTTGTGTTTGACTGAAAAAAAAATATTATTGAATTTTTCCGGCTAGCGATTGTTCAATCAAGCTGTAAATTGTATGAGTTTTCATATATATATATATATTTATTTATATATTGGTATTGTGTAATCTTGAATAATAAAGCATCTTTCTATTTATTCTATTCTATTATCTATAATGCAAAAGTTTTCGCTAATGTGCGATGCACGAATTTTCTGTCCTGATGTCAGTACAACCAGTTTGAAAGCAAAGCAAGTAAAAGCAAAGCAAATCTCAGTATAGTGATATGTAATTTTTGAATAGAAGATTTGTATACATTATTAGAAATTTAAAAGCCTAGAGATTGCAATAAAAATTCAAGTAAAATTGAGTTGACAGGTTGTTGAGCTAAAAAAACGTTGAAATTCGATAAATTGGAAGAAATTAATGTAAAATAGTGGAAGTAATTTTAGCCAATAAACCTCACGTGTTAATTTCAGCAGAACTTACATAATAATGAAACAGGAAAAAAAAAAATCTTAAATTATGTATAATATGTAACTTGAGACAAAAATTGCCGCTTCCCATGCTTGAATCTGTATAATCAGAATGCTTGAATCTTAATATTCATTGAAGTGATTTGAAACAAATTTTTTTCATCACAATATATGGGCAATGCTCAACCATTTGCATCAGGCAAATGCCTAAATTTGCATGATGTCCCATAATTTAAAATGTCAATAGTCAAGAAATCACATTGAATCATGAATAGTTAATATATTTCAAGAAATTATTTCGATCCTCAAAGCTTTTCAATTACTTGAAAATATTGGTTGACTGAGAAGCTGTGATCCTATTATATATTTTTCTGCGAGCAATTTCTGTATATATTTTTATATCTGGATATTTATATGGCTATTTATGTTCAACGGATCTCGAAAACGGCTCTAACGATTTTCACGAAATTTGGAACATAGTAGGTTTATGATATAGAAACTCGATTGCACTAGGTCTCATCCCTGGGAAAACTCACTGAACGACATGAAAAGGATAATAATTATTCATCCTTGGAAAAACAGATGATAATTTCGTCGTCTGTCGAAACAGAAGATGTGTGTGTGGGAGAGGAACAGAATTATTTCCAGCTGTGTAATCAATCAGCGAAAAAGTTAAAGGCTGACTACTATTATTGCCTACACATTATTTCTTTTAATAATTTCTTTTAAAATAATCCACTCTAGTGAGAATTTGTCGATTGTGACTGGGTTTCGAGTGAGTTTGTGATCTGTTGCTTTACTGTGATTAAATTCTGTCGTTTGAGTGAAGAAATTTATTCGTTATATCGTCTGTATAATACTAGGTATTAAAATGAGTTGCTTCATGTGCAAGCAGCCTTTCAAAAACGTTCAAGACGTTGCAAAGTGTGCATCATGTTCTAATAAATTTCACCCAGGGTGCTGTCGAATACGCACGGTTGCGAAACTAAACGCCATGCTCGCGAGCGGAACATCATGGAGATGTGATCAGTGCTCTGGGACGACAACATCGAACACCACCGACACTGGGACAACACCATCCAACACCACTGAAGCCGATAGTGACACTGATGATACGTCCGTTAAGGGCATGTTGAAGAATATACAAAGTCAGATGGAGGTTAATAAAAATGAATCGTCGGCGAACTTTGCATCTCTTCATGAGGCGTTGGCGTCAATGAAAACTTCGTTCGACAGTCTTGAGAAGAAATTGTCACTAGTTGAGAGCGAGAATGTAAGTTTGAAGTCGCAGTGCAGCAAATTGAGGGAGGACAATAGCAAGCTGATTAAGGATGTAAGTGATCTAAAGTGGGTGTCTATGGAAGCTGAACAATATTCAAAACTACGAAACATTGAGATCCAAGGAATTCCTGTCACGAAGGATGAGGACATATATGTTCTTCTGGTGCGGTCGCTCAAGCTCTGAAGCTTAGTTATAAACCGGAAGATATATCGATAGCGCATCGACTGCCGCCCTCGAGAAACGGTTTTCCGCCGGCTATAATAGCTCAGTTTGTAAGGCGTTCAATAAGGGCGGAATGGCTGAAGGCGGCTAGGACCATCAGGATAAAAGCGGTGGACGTATCGGCATCTTTAGGGACAACTCCTGTCTACGTGAATGAACACTTGACCAAGCACAACAAAGATCTTCTGAGGCAGGCAAAAAACAGCATCAAAGCAGGGAACCTAACACACGCATGGGTGAGGGATGGCAAGGTGTACGTGAGGAAGACGGCTGACTCGAGAGCGCGACGTTTATACTGGTCGCTGGACGAACAGGATAGGCCGACAACCTCCACCTCCAACGCCAGTGCTAAGTGAAAGTGCCCATGTTTTTTACCACAACTATAAAAGGTAGTGCAGTTGCTTGTCTTATTTTATCTTTTTTTTCATTTTATTTATTTATTTTCAATTTTTTATGTTTATTTACAATATTTTTTTCATGAACTTGGAATTCTTTTATTTATGCCAGTGAGCTATCTCTCTCATTCATAAATTATACTAATAAAATGTATTTGCTTTTAATATTTCTATGCTCAAATGCAGCTCTTATGAACTATTTCACTATCTTGAGCGTGAGCGAAACCTGAGAAACTCATTTGAGGACTTAAGACGCAGTATTAGTCTAAATTTTTAAAACAAAATAATATTGATTTACATTTCAACTTATATTACTTTTATAGTTTTGTGATGAGAATTATTGTAACAGGATAGGCCTACTATGTATGAAATCATCAATAATATTATTTCATTAATGTGTTGCTATATTCACTAATTTCGTTATCGTTATCACTCTCGTTAACTGATTATAGAATAAATGCACAAGTTACATTATCATTTAAACATATTTGCTTGATGTATTTCAGTATTAAATGTCTTGATTTCATCTGTCTTGATCAGTAGGGCTTGAATCGAAATGCATCAATAGTGATTATGGATCAATATTTCTAGAGTTGTTTGCGCAACATTACGATGCTGAGTCGATATCTTACATACTGTTTTATGCAAATAAGAACTAGTGTTGAATAGAATTAATATAATTGAAAATTAATAATATAACAGTTTCTAAATATTAGCGCACGAAAAAAAAACGCTTTTAATATGCTTTTATTCTTAATTGAATAGCCAACTAATTGGAACTACTACTTCTGTTTTCAATCTGTTAGATTAGAGGATTAAACTACGGTATTTAATTGACTCTCCTACAAGGAAATAAGAAGGTATTGATCCGATATCATCATTCTGGCCTTGCTTTTGTCAATAGTACAGCATAGATTATTTCAGGGAAGAGTTTGGTAAACAATATTGATGGAACTAATTCTAAGGTTTTCTCTCTCTTCTCTCATTCACTCACTCACTCACTCTGTCTCTCACTCGCTCTCTCTGTCGCTCGCTCTCTCTCTCGCTCACTCTGTCTCTCGCTCACTATCTCTCTCGCATTCTTTCTCCCGTTCAAGATATTCTGCTTGATAATTAGTTATGTCGTAAAGAAAATAAGAATAGCTTTAGGCTGACCTCTCGAAAATGATTTTCGCTAAAAGATAAGATTGTGATCTACTGTAGTAGTCGTAGTTTGATTTTCATTTCTTATCAATTTCAGTATTAATGCTAACTACTTGCTTTCGAGCCTACTACTATTAGGCTATTGACTTTTATCACCCCTATCAAAATCCAATACACTCAGTCTATGCATTAACTTCATCATCTCATATAATTATATTCTATTACATCGGTGCCGGTGGGCTTGGCGTGTCTATTGTTCAGTTTGAGGACGATATGAGCGAAGTTCTTTCTAATTTCAGAAGAACAAAGGAATCTTTTTCTGTTATTGCTAATAGAATCTTTGTATGCTCATGTATTTCTTACTTCATCTATCGTGTTTATGTGTTGTGTATGAATGTTGTACGAATGATTTGTGTGTGTGTCATCTCAATGATTGATGTTTTATCATCTATTAGTATCGAGCATAACCTTCGTTATTATACTATACAAAATAACTTCATCATTAGTAATGGTTGAAATTTGTGAATTTGTGGGGGACACCACTGATGTTAACACGTGCTTTCTAACAAACGGTGAAAACATCACAATTTTTCACCAAAATATCCGTAGTTTGAATAAAAGTTCGGAGTGCAGTGATTGAATCGCTCATTACTGACCACAGAGCGATTTCAGCTTCATTGTCAATACCTGAATATAGAGACAGTGATGCTACTCCAGTAGTTCAAAATATAACAGATTTCAAGAAGTTAGCTGACTTATTGATGGAACACGACTGGACAAATTTATATGATTGTAACCTTGTTGATGGCAAGTTTTCCATATTCATGGATGTACTCCTCAACTATATAAATCAGTGCACTTACCAGCGCAAAAGATCTTTTAAAAATAATAAGCACTTGAAACCATGGATGACAGATAGCATTTGCCTTGCAATTAGAAATCGTGATAAACTTCACAAAAAACACAAGAAATATCCCCAAAATAATAATTATAAACATGATTTTTTAACTGCAAAGAGTAATATAAATAAATTGATAAAAGAACAAAAATATAAATACTTTTCGAAATTGAAGACTTTTCCTGTAAAGAAGCAGTGGGAGATCATCAATGATCATTGTGGTCAAGCTACTTCTAAAAAAAAGCCTATCCATCTGCATTGCGGAAATAGTGTTTTGATTGATGAAAAACTCATCGCAAATAAATTCAATGAATATTTCATAAACATACCACAAGAAATAATTTCTTCTATACATGATCCAGATGAATCGATGAATGATAATTATAATAGAAAATTCAAAACTATTAATTTCTGTAACTCTTCTTTCTAAAACCCATAACTTTTTTTGAATTATTAACTGAAATAAAAATATTGAAGAAAGGAAAGTCTCCGGGACCGGATAATATATCATCTAATTAATAAAATCAATATCTTATGCAATAGTACCTATTTTGTGTCACATCTTTAATGCGAGCTTTTCAGAGGGTAAATTCCCAACTAGACTCAAAACTGCAAAAGTGATCCCAATATTCAAAAGTGGATCTAATACGGAAATCTCAAATTACAGACCCATCTCATTACTCTCAGTTTTTTCAAAAATTTTTGAAAAACTTTTTAAAAAAAGAATAATATCCTTCTTCAGTAGAGTAAAGTTCTTTCATAGGGATCAATTTGGTTTCCAGGAGGGCTTAAGTACAGAGCAGGCGCTTAACAAGTTCATGGCAGATATCTATCACGGGATCAATACACCTCATAAGTACAGAACGTCAGGTCTATTCTTAGACATAAGAAAAGCATTTGACACTGTAGAGCACAATATCCTTTTGGAAAAGCTTCGTGCTGCTGGAATCCGTGGGGTGGCTAACATGTGGCTAAGATCATATTTGTCAGATCGCAAGCAATATGTTTCAATTTCTAACAGTGATAGTGATTTGGCAATGGTTAAATATGGTGTCCCACAAGGATCAGTTTTGGGTCCGATACTATTTTTAGTGTACATTAATGATTTATTTTCTCATACTTTTAATGGATCCATTACATCCTTTGCTGATGACACAGCCCTAGCATACTCAGCCAAAGACGAAAGAGAATTGCATAGAATGATTCAGCATGATCTATTTGATCTGCGATGTTGGTTTGATTGCAACAAATTAGCAATTAATGCAGCTAAAACCTCCTACATAAACTTCTCTTTGTCAGCAACTTTCTATTTCCCAGATCCTATTAAATACCATCAATTTGGATGTGATTCGGTGGGTTGTGACTGTGAAGTTATAAAACAATCAGATTCCGTCAAATATTTAGGATTGATTTTGGACCAGAGTTTAACTTGGGACTGTCACATAAGAAAAATAAAAAGGTACCTTCTATATTTAGTAAAGACATTTTATCGATTAAGAGTGTTCTTCCCTGTATCTATTCTTCGTATGATGTATTTTGCTTTTTTCAATTGTAGGTTGGAGTATGGCATTTCTTGCTATGCTTCCACATTCATGTCACATTTTAAAAATCTCATAGTTCTACAAAAATCTGTCATTAGGGTCATTTATGGTGCTAGTAGACGGGCTCATACTTTCCCTATGTTTAAATCATTGGGGATCCTCCCTTTTAGATATATGTATGTGTTGAAAGTTCTATCCCTGTTTTATAAAATGAGTGGGGATAGATATTTGATGGAAAATATTGGACAAGACAGTTTGGTTACACGGCAAACTACACGAATGCTGGTGAGACTTCCCAAACCCAACTGTACCACCTTTCAAAGATGCTTCATTTTTCTGGGACCAAAATTTCACAATATCCTTCCTGAGGAAATAAGGAAACTGAAAATTTGCAAACAATTCATCCGTAAAACGAAGTGTTGGCTATGGCTTCATTCACCTTTGGAAATTGAAAATTTCTTCAGAGTGGTAAGCTAAGTAAATAAATTGTCATAAAACCTAAACATTTTTCTTCTTCTTCTCTCTTCTGTCTTAAATTCTTTTTTCTGCCTTAAAATACCTATTGGTCGATTTATAGGTGGTGGCTTCCTCCCTACTGTTCACATGAAGTTTATATCACTATGAGATATAAGTAATGAGGGGAATGCTCTGATGTGTCAATTGTCGAATATCATATCGATGACTGTGTGAATGCGTGTGTGTATGTGTCTTATCGTTTTCATATATGTCCCATTATTCAAACTCCTATTCACGGACAAGGGCTTTGCGGAAGCTCTTTTGTGAATAGTATTTTTGTTTGCATCGGTTCTCACATAAAATGTTAAGGTTCATTTCCATCATCAGTTACATTATTCAAAATTGTTTATATGAGTTGTGTACTTATAAGTTTAAAGTTAATTGTATTATTGATACATTATGATATAGTGCCAAATTAACCTTTCAGAAGTGTTTAGTATCTTTAAATTGTTAGTTTTAGGTATCTGATGAGATGTTTTTTATTTTGTTGTATTGCTGATGATGTAAACAATAAACTTGAAACTTGAAACTTGAATAATCAAGTAAAGTGAGGAACTACTTACCAAGGAATTGTGTCTTTCGGAAAGCTTTCTATGTGGTGACAGGCAGACATAAATGGCATTTTTATTTCTAAAAAGAAAAACGTATTAGTAGAAGAACGAGTTAAGTAGAAGAAATAATAATTAAAAAGATTGAATGCATCATACTAGAGATTAATCTACTCTCAATCCACATGAAATTTATATTGATTTTTATTTCATTTTGCATCCATTTGATTTGATTGCATCCATATTTGATTTTGCATCCATTTAGCACGTATCGTATAGAGCACTAGCTGACTAAAGAGTGCAGCCTTAGTTGTCTTAGCTATCATGGCCGACATATTCCCTGTTTTGATAAGCCTAAAAGTTTGGTCAGAATGGACTCCCTACTTTCAAATCAGTGAAGAGTGCGCAGGTGAATAGTAGAATAAGAGTGGTGGTGTTATATGGCGGAAACTATGTCATTTTAAGTATTCATGTTCATCATGCAGTGGTAAGGTGAGCATTGAGGCTTTATTGTTGGAACGTTCTTTAAAAACAATGACAATGTGGTAGCGACGCAGATGCTTTTTGTAGGCGGTTTGGTTTGAATCTTCATGACAGTTCCTGATGCTAGAACCATTAAGAAATGGCTTACTACTGTATACTGTATGGTCGAAAGGATCTGCACTTCCTAGAAAACAAGCTGGGCAACCTAAAAAAGGTGGGGTACCTGAAAATATCGTGGCAGTGAGAGCGTCCATTGAACAATCCCTATCGCGCTCTGTGCGGAAACATCCAGCTCCACTTGGAATATCGTCCAGAAAAGCAAGGCGAATTTTACACTTCGATCTCCATTTACACCCCTAAAAGATTATGGTTGTTTCAGACGACTGGTTAAAGCATACAGATGCTTGCAACGCACTCTTAACCTCTGTGCAACACGATACTATTCAGTGGTCTACAGATGAACCATATTTTCACGTCTCCGGATCAGTAAATACAAGAAGTACAGATCCAGTCGACCATACAGTAGTAAGCCATTCCTTAATGGCGTCGCATAGGTTCATCAGAAAGCCAGTCATGATGATTCAAACCAAACCACCTAAAAAAGGTTCAAAAGTTGCATTTTTCAGCGTTTTGCTTCCACGCTCATATCTTGAAAACAATGCATTCAACCGACATAACTAACTATTCAAAAATGAAGCTTGATACATTCTCTACACTTTTTGTTTAGTGAAATTTTGTGATATTCCCAACAGTTCCCCAGATATTCGCTCTTGAAGGTGTGTAATTGTTAAAGTAACAGGTTTTTATCTAATGTTTTGCTCTTTCAGGGCTGATAACTTTCCAATAATGCATCATAAAATGGGGACTTTTGATATGTTCTCCTCCTAACTGATAAGTCAAAAATGTTGTTTAAAACATTCCCTCCAAATTCCTTTGTCAATTGGTCTATTGTTGCAAAAATGGATATTTCACACTCAACACTAAAGCTGCTGCAAAAGGTGTTGAGAAATTTGTAAAAGTGTGAAATTATACATCAAATTGAGGAGAATTTAATGCTCTATAAGCTCATAATCAACATGGATTTTTCCCATCGATTTTTAAAAAGTTATGAAAGCAAAAATAGAAAAAAATTGGTGGCAAATGTGTTTTTTTTAATGTCACACCTTCAAGAGCGGATATCTCGAAAACTAGAGGAGATAAAAAAAAGTTGTAGAATGAATATTGTAGGAGATCATGTAAGCTTTAATTTGTTATATGATAATTACGGTAAGTCCTTAAGATACATATTTTTGAGTTTTATGCAAGAAACCAAAAAATGGTAAATGGAAACCACAATTTTTATACTGGGACAAAGTCACCATAATTTTAACCTAAAATGACTTTCTAAATGATCACTATGTATAACAATTAAAATATAATAAAAAACAAAAATAAATGTACTCGCCAATATTATAAGTCTTTTAGAAATGAGTTTTCTAATAGGCTACGAAGTTTTCAGACAACAAAATCACAAGAAGAAGCAAGAAGCTAGATTTTATGTCGATAACTCAAGTAATATATCGAGATTCGAGAAGATATTGATTGTAAAACCTAGATAATGATCAAGGCTACGGATATAAATGTTAAACATCGATTTCGGATAACAGATATCGGAGATAAATAATTTGAATCTTTTTCCGCGACGTGGGTCAAAGTCACCCCGGTCCGGTATTTTACAAAGGCAACTTTCTAGAAGTATCTTAAGCCTAGGTGATGAAAAATGATACAATATAAGTAGAGTTATAATAAATGAGGTTATGTAGAGTTCTTTTTTATTATTGTATTAACTTAATGATAAGTTAATAGGAAAAATATCAAATAAAATAATCATTGCTATGGATTCACAAAAAAAGCTTGTAGTGCACCCAATAAAACACAGAAAGCGAGACAGGATAAGGGGCTAAGCTATCTGTGATAATAGGAAAACAGCTACCATACAGGAAAACTTTATTTTCTATATGAAAACATAGCAAATCAAGTATGGGTGCCTCAGTAGCCTACCTACGTTTAGCCTACTTATTGCAAATGTTAATTAATTTCATTAGATTATTGGAACACATCAACTTATATTTTATAGCTTTTATAAAGTTTCTAGTTTTTAATGTTCCCGAAGACCTGGCATTACTGACAAGGGCTGAAGAAGTTGAATCATAAAGAAGAAGTTAAATCATAAAGAAGTAAATAAACCATTTCACAAAACTTAAGTAACTTACATCTACTTTTAATAGTTTGATATTAAAGAAAACTTACTTGGTAGGTTTTTGATATTTCATTAGCTTTATTAACTTGAGCCATTCGTTCTCCACAGAAAACTCAAAATATAGGTACTATATAGGCAGTAGTAATGATGATACGCAGGAAAGCAATTGCTATTGTTATCTGAAAAATAGTTTCCAATTAGACCTAGCATAAATTAAATAAATATAGGCCAAGTGAATTATCATCAGAATAAAACTAAATAGCCAAAATAAGTTAAATCAATAAAATATGGTATGCTACTCTAGTTTTAAGTTTGATGTTTTTAATTAAAAACATTGAAAATATAAAGTTGTCTTTCTTATTGTATTACTTTATGTGATACCCATGATTATAAAATAAAGTGATAAACAATGAAACAATGTTGATCAACCAATCTCATTGATTCACAGTGAAACTTGCTTATTGTTTAACTCTAAATGTATTAGGAAATACTGTACCTATGTAACTAAGTTAATGACCAACAACCTTGAAAAATAAACATTAATTGTTATCATGGATAAATAGCAACATAATATTTCAATAGGAAAATTCAAATCCTGAATAATGAAATACTTACCAACATATAAGTCAGTTTCTTTCTTGTTATAATAAAGATTTTTTTAGGTATGCTACATTATTGCTACTTCATTTTATAACTAATACCATAACCAACAGTAAAAACACGAATTAAAATTATAGTGGTTTATAAAATAATAGTCATGTACATAATTATTATGCAAGTTTTCAAAACTCTGTTATCTGTTTCAAACAAGAATGACGACTGTTGATGAATTTATTCTAGGTTAACTATATATAGTGAGGTCCACGTTATAATGGCAGTGGATAAATATAGAAGAATAGCGATGCTGATTCTCTGCATTAATTAATTATATTTCTACACTGTCATTAACATAATTGGCATTGTTGTGGACCTAGAAAAGGATAATACCACCGGCTTTGTCGAATGATAGACAAGGATAGCAAAACCAAAGTTGATCTAATAGTCATTATAACGTAGACCTCACTATAGAACCCTTCATATTGTTTTGCGATAAATTTGTTTCATCACACATTTACACAGTCTCGCTAATAACGATCGATACTGTGAGTTCGATATATTCCAATTCCACATACTTTCAATTCCACCAGCTGACAAGATATTTTGAGTTCCGCCGGCCTGCACGATATTCGGAGTTCCGCCTGTCAACATATTCGGAGTTCCATATATTTCCAATTCCGGCCAGCTGCAAGATATTTTGAGTTCCAGATATTCCCAATTCAGGCGACCCGACCAAGAGTGGTTTGTCCTCACTATAGATACTCAAAGAATACTTTTGAATAACTATGTGATAACTGTGACCGTTGCTGGCCGTTACTCTATCTGTGACAAAGAGAAGCTGCTGTCATTGGCGGCACAGAGAAGAGGTTGCTTTGAAATCCACTGAACTCTATACTAACTGGAATGGACTAGCAACACAAATAAAGTGAGGCAGCTGGTAAAGATAGGCAACCCGCATTGCTGTGGGATTCGTCATTTTGTAACACATTGGCTCTTATGGAAAAATACATTGCACAGTTTCAATAATAATAATATAATAATAATAATAATAATAATAATAATAATAATGAGTTTCTGTTCATGGCGTGGTCATAAGTATGGCCACAAGTGAACAAGTCAAGAACATAAAAAACTGTCATAAGACAGGTCAAGAACAAAAATACACATCAAACACAAAAAGCAGCAAGCAGAAGAGGCAGCAAGACTAATGCAAGAAGTATCTACTTACAGTCTGAGGATCACAATCATAGAACTCCCTCATAGAATAGAAGGGGTTCTCCTGAAGGAAAGCCCTCAGTCTCCTCTTCAAGACTGTCTCTGGCTGAAACTGGCAGCTTGTTCAAAATTTTAGCTGGCTGGTAGATGAGGCTGCTCTGGGTCCTCCCCAATCTACAATATGGCAAATCCAGCCTCAGCCTGCCTCTAGTGCCATGATCATGCACATCACCCCTGGTAGGCAAAGTACGGACACTAGGAATGCCTTTATAGCTGACCTGTAAATGTAAAAATTGAATACAGTGAGAATCTTTTCACTCACAAAAAGCGGCCTACAATGTGCTAAAAATTCTGCTCCACAGAGGATCCGGATGGCCTTCTTCTGCACCAGAAGTACATCTTTTACCTCAGAGGCACCACCCCACAAGGTGATGCCATAGGCCATCACACTCTGAAAGAAGGCAAAGTAACACATGCGGAGATGGGCCTCTGGTACACATCTTCTCAGACTCCTGAGCAAAAACAGCACCCTGCTCAACCTGCCACAGACTACCTGAATGTGCCCGCCCCAGGAAAGCTCACGGTCCAGAGTGAAGCCAAGGAGCTTCACTGGAGGGAAATCATAATGTACTCCATTCCTGAGGCCAAACACAATTCTCTGGGTCTTCTCACTATTGAGGAGGAAGAGATTTGCCCGAAACCAGTCTGCAACAGACCTCTCAGAAGCACACATCTTTCTGCCCAGGTCAGTCATGTCACCACTGATATCCAGCATTGAGGTGTCACCAGCATAACACACCACAGTCCTGTCTCTGAAAAGGGCAACATCATTAATCATGATGAGAAACAGGAGAGGCCCCAGTACAGAGCCCTGGGGGACCCCACAGCTCACTGATCTGACTCGAGACCTCACACCATTCGCCAGCACTATTTGCTCACGTCCTTCCAGGTAGGAACAGAGAAGCATCCGAGGGCTGTCACCAATTCCATAGGAAGCGAGCTTGGCCAAAAGAGTAGCATGGTCCAGGGTGTCAAATGCCTTGCTAAGGTCACACAGTGTGAGCCCAGCAAGGCCTCCCTTCTCAAAACTTGCATGAACCTTGAGAACAATATGTTCAACAGCCTCCACTGTCGACTTCCCCACTCTGAAGCCAAACTGTGTACCTGCAAACAGACTATTCAACTCACAAAATTCATAAAGTTGCTCAGCTATCACCATTTCAAATATTTTGGACAAAATAGGCAAAATTGAAATGGGCCTATAATTATTGGGGTCACCCCTATCACCCTTCTTGAACACAGGTATTACCTTTGCCAATTTAAGCTGGTCTGGAAATATAGATTGAGACAGACATATGTTAATACAATATGTGAGTGGGACAATTATGAGCTCAATTATACTTTTCAAGAAGCCACTAGACATAAACTAAAAGTCCACGCCAAGCGAAGGCTGCCGCTGGCGGTCGCCTGATGTCTTCCAGCAGCTCCATTGGTGTTTTTGATGCCTCTGGTGATGCCGAGGAAGAACAATTTCTTTTCTATTCCTATATTGTATGTCTTATTCTATGGAAGCGTTATTCTTCCTTTATTAAGCAGTTCATTTTTAACTTTTTGAGAGCAAAAAAATGAAATAGGTTGAATATGGATAAAGAAAAGATTTTTTTCATTTGTGACTGCAGTAGTTTTAGTATTGTCAACTTTTCACAAGCAAGGGAATAACTTTGGGCCAGATTTCAGAGAAGCGTATCATCTATTCATTTTTATTCATTTAACAAGGACAAATATAAACTGTCATGAAATGATTGGGAATGAAAAAGCAGGCGCATAGTCCTTATTATTCCAATCCCGAATTTTGTTTGTACACAGTCCAAAGGAGGGCTGTGTTTAATTGAAACTATTGAACACACTCTTATGTTTATTTTGATAGGATATACTATTGTTTTTTGGATTATATGATTTAATGTTATTGTTAAAGGAAAGATTTATGATTTATTATTGTTTAAGGAAATATCTCAATTTAATAATATAGGCCTACTTACAGCAGGCTATAAATGTAGAATTATGTAGGTGTGCATTGGTGTAATTTCAAATCATGTAAGAGTGGGAGTTTCAGAAATGAAGCAAATAACGAAGAAACATTTTATTATATTGTATGACTATGATAAGCAAACAGTAAAATATGCTACATAATTACCAGAATACAATGAACAATTTGAAATTGGAAGGTTTCAAAAATTAATTACAATTCAGCTGATAACAATCTCATATTTTTCACAATAATAGTAGATAAATAAAATGAACTATGTTGACTCATGATGATTATTAAATATGATGATTATTAACACAGGGTTATTAAATATATGATGATAGCAATGTACTGAGTATTCTGATAATATTTCAAATCATGTAAGTGTGGGAGTTTCAGAAATGATGCAAAGAAATCTATGAAGAAACATAATTATATTAATTGTATCATAATTATGACCATATGATAAGCAAACAGTAAAATATGCTAAATAATTATTATAATATTGTAAATTGAACGATTATTCATTTCAAACAGGAATGTTTCAAAAATTAATCACAATTCAGCCGATAGCAATATCATATTTTCCAAAATAAAAGTAGGCTACTAAAGTAAAGTAGGTACCTAAAATAAATTATGTCATCTCATGATGATAACACAGAAATTATTAATCATTTGTATTTATTCTTTTTTGAATAAGGATTCATTTCTTCTTCAACTATGTCTTTTATTTTAGATGCTAATAAAGTAGGCCTAAATTTTCAATTAGCATAGAAACTATCAAAGTATACTAGGAATAAAACCAAATTTGTTGTTTTATTTTTGGTCAAATAAACTGAACAATATAGAAAAAAGTATTGGAAATGCATGTAAAACAAAAAGGTTTCTTCAAATTAATTAATAGACTAAAAATGTTTGACTTACCTGTGAAATGGTATTCCATTTCCTTGAACATGCCCATTCTTGCATCCAAATGCAACACAATACATCACCATTTTTCGGTCGTATTTTTATTCAATTCTACACATTTTACAACAAATACATCACAATATTTAAGAGAAAAGGTTGTGATCTAATACTGATAGCCCTAATACTCATTCAAATCCATTTTTCAACTTTAAAAATGAAAAATCATACTCAAGAGCTGCAACAACCTGCTTTAATGTATGAGTACGAGAGAGAAGGGAATCCCACACGGTATGCCTGTCTCACTCACTCCGCCTTACACACTTTTAGCTGTAGCTTAGCATTGGACAGCCCGTTCCAGTTAGTATAGAGTTCACTGTTGAAATCCCTTCTTCTTTGTGTTGGTGGTCAGCTTTGTCACAGAAACAGAGTAACGGCCAGGAACAGTCACAGTTATCACATAGTTATTCAAAAGTATTTTTTGAGTAACTATAGTGAGGTCCACGTTATAATGGTAGTGGATAATTTGCAATGGTGTTGCTATCCTTGTCTATCGTTCAACAGAGCAGAAGATGCTATCTCTTTCACGCATTGCGATGTTGCCACATCGTTTATCAACAATGTAGAAATTCAACTAATTGACAAAATATTTTATCTCAATCATGAAAATTTATTATAATATCTTTAAGAAATATATTTTTTTGACAAATAAAATATGGTTTACTATTTTCAAAAATAATGAACACTTGAATCCATCAGATATACCAGTATCAGCTGTTTGGGTGGCAAGGCTGAGATCTGGCAACCCTTTTCTCCTATCTTCCTACTCTGCCATTACAACGTGGACCTCACTAGCACTATACCAGCTGATTGCTTGTCAGTAAGATTCAACTTGTGCATCATAAAATGGATATGTTTAGTTCTAGAAAATTAACCACATGTTTATGTTTTGTTCTAAAGATGACAAATAAATCTAAAGTATTCATATGAAAGGGTTGAGGGTTAGGTTTTATTTGGGTTATATTTATTATGTTTCATTAGGATAGGTTAGGTTTTTGTTTTTAAGTTGCAATATGCTAGAAGGGGCTAGGGTCCAGGTAGAGTTATGTTTTTTGATGTTTCAAATGTAAAATGATAGGTTAGGGGGTTAGGATTTTGCTTTGAACCACATGTTTGTGAACATGTTCATGAAATGAACCACACATGTTTATGTTTTGTTCTAAAGATGACGAATAAATCTAAAGTATTAAATGTGAAAGGGTTAGAGGTTGGGTTCTATTTAGGTTAGGTTTTATTTAGGTTATACTAAAAAGGTTTAGGTTTTATTTCTTTTTTAGGTTATACTTAATGATGTTTTATCAGGATTGGTTAGGTTTTTGCTTTGAAATTGCAATATGCTAGAAGAAGCTATGGTGCGGGTAGAGTTATGTTTTTTGATGTTTCGAAGGTCAAAGGATAGGTTAGGGGGTTAGGATTTTGCTTTGAAATCTAAAGTATTAAATGTGAAAGGGTTAGGGGTTAGGTTTTTATTGGATATATTTAATAATGTTCCTCTTCCATAAGGTTAGGTTAGGTTTTTGCTTTAGAATGGCAATGTGCTAGAAAGGGCCAGGGTCCAGGTAGAATTATGTTTCTTGATATTTCAAAGGTGGAAAGATAGGTTTGGGGGTTAGGATTTTGCTTTGAAATTGCAATATGGTGGAAGGGATTAGATGTTTTTACAAAAACTTATGTTTATTGATGTTTTAAATGTAAATGGGGGTGGTTTGAGGGTTCGGTTTTTGCTTTGTAATGACAATATGCTGACTCAGTCATACTGTTTTTAACATCAGTTAAATAACAACCGTTATTTTTATTAATTATTTTCTTCAAAAGTACTCTTTCTTTTATTAAATAAAATGATAATTTATTGATTAATATGTTAAATTCAATGATAAATCATCTTTGGATAATAATATCATCATAAATTGAATGATGATTGGCTCCAGTTACAGAGCTCGGTAACCATCATCAGAAAGAACGTTACATTCAAAGAACTGACTGAATGGAACGGGAAAAACCCGTTACTAACGCATGCGCGATACGGTGCTGATTGAGACCGAGAGTGGTTTGTTGGTGGTCAGTCAGTTTTAGAGGTTATGACTTATGATGACATAAGAAATAAATTGAAATGCTTGTCTGGTTGTTTTGTTAAACTATTTATTGTAATTTGTGGCAAATGTAAGTAAACTTAAAACTTTGATATAATTTTCACTCAATGCAATCCTTTCCAACAATCAAGTTCCAGCCTATATTATGAAAATATCAAATCGAAATGCTTCTCGACGTAAACAAAATACAATATTATTAACTTATTTCAATGTTTATTTATGATTTTTAGTGATGTGTTGATTACTTAATGGTAAACAAAATGCGATTCAATAATACATCATCATCAATTATTAGTCCAGTCAATGAATGCTCAAAAAAGGCTTTAGAAGGAAAAGTTTGGAAGACAATTTTTGACCCGGCAGCTCTGTTTAGGGTAGTAGAGGACTGGAGGTAAACGTATCAGAACCCCTACCAACTGCGTTAAGGAGGTGGAGGTGGTTCCAAGGTACCATTTTTGGGTTTCTCGCAAATAAATCGTAAACTATGCATCTTACGGACATGACTTTTATATACAAAATTAAAACTTGCATTATTTATAAACTTACCTACAATATTTATCCTACAACTTTCTCTATATCTTCAATAGTTTTCGAGATATCCGCTCTTAAAGGTGTGACATTTTTGAAAAAAACTCGTTCGCTTCCAATTTTTTAATATTTTTGCTCTTATAACTTCTTAAAAATCGATGGAAAAAATCCATACTGATTATGAGCTTATACAGCATCAAATTCTCTTCAATTTTATGATTGTATAACTCCACACTTTTACGCATTTTCCTACGACTTTTGCAGGAGCTTTAGTGTTGCGTGTGATATCTACAGTTTTGCATTAATAGACCAGTTGACAAAGGAATTTGGAAGGAGTGTTTTGAACACAATTTTTGACTCAACAGCTTTGTTGGTACTAGCTAGGAGAAAAACATATCAAAAGTCCCTATCTCTACCCCATGTGGTGAAGTGATAAGGGTGGTTTTAATGTTGCATTCTTCAGATTTTTGCTTCCACACTTATAATCTTGGCAACAATGCGTTCAACGATTTGATCAATCAGTTTCAAATTTTGAAATTTGAACACATATTCTTCAAACCTTTTTACAGATCAAGTTTGTTGAACAAAATAATTTATCGAATCCTTTTCCTTTATTCAGAATAAATCTCTATATATAAAAATTAATGTCTGTTTGTTTGTTAGTTTATTTGTTTCCTATAGACTTAAAAACTACTTGACAGAATGGCATGAAACTTTGGGGATATGTTGTGTAAATATTGGGGATTGTTTCTGACCAGAAATTTCAATAGGGGGACTAATAATTTATTAATACATTTTACAGACCCATGTTTTGGAATTGCCAAAACATGATAATGATGAAATGATAATGTTTCGAGATCACAAAAATTAGCCCCCTTTTTTCAAGCCTGAATAGCCGAGTGCATAGAGCTTCTGATTCTGATGCTATAGGTTGCAGGTTCAAATCCCGTCACAGTCAACTTGCTCCAAATTTTCTACTGTATTAAAGTGTTATTTTACAATATTTTTGGTTGGACTTCTATAGAAACTTAACACTGGAATTATTGACTTGAATAGGAGAATGAATTCTTTTGAAAAGTGTAGTGTTTTGCCATCTAGATTGAGTAATAAGAATGCCACAAATAATTCTCATCCAATGGTTTCAAGTAATATTGAATCTACAAATGGACACAGTGCTGAGATTAGTGTATCTTATAGTGATGCTCTTAAGAAACCTGTTACTTCTGTAAGGTGAAAACCAAAAGTACCAGCTAGAAAACAATCAAATACTAAGGAAACAGCTAAAACAAAATCTGATACTAACAGCTCAAAAATTTTCTGTGCTGATAAACTTGGTGGATCGAGAATTAAGTCTGTAGATAATAGAGAATGGCTTTTTGTTTCAAAGCTTGCACCTGATGTTTCGATGGAGAATCTTCAATGCTTAGTTAATCAATTTAGCTCGAAACCTGTTCACTGTCAGGAAGTAAAATCAAGTTTCAATCACTACAAATCTTTTAAGCTTGGGGTTGCTGCAGGAGACAAAAAAAAAGTTTTTCCAACCTGCCTGCTGGCCTGATGGTGTTTTGGTGGCTGATTTTAGATTATCCAAGCAAGTCAACAAGAAGTCTTTTCGGCTGACAAAGCCTCCCCTAAAGATAAAATAGTGGATACTGCTATTAATAATGAACCGGATGAATACTGCTATTAATAATGAGCCGGATGAGGTGGTTGGTGTAGTAATCCTTCCAGCATGAACTGTAGTATTGACAAAATAATATTATGATATGAGTGTTTTGACAAGAGTAACTGACTTGCTGATTTGTTTTATTAATGTACAGTGCCTGCGAACCAAACTGGACCCACTGACTGTTTGAATTGAGGAAATTGATCCAGCCTTCTTGTGCATATGTGAAAACTGACTCAAATCACAAGAAGTCGAATTTTACCAAAACCTTGGTAATATGACACTAACCAGTGTGCAGTGCCGGGACTCTGTGAACTGTGGAGGCACAGCAATCTATGTTGACGACAGGTTGATGGCTAATGTGAAGCCAATAACCTTGAAAATTTTAGTAGTGACACCATTCTGGAGTTGTCTGCAGTCATGTTTGTTGGTAGCTCTGTTATTATTTTGTCCATGTACAGGCCACCTAACGGTGATATTCAGTGTTTCTTTGACTTGTTGGAGGACTGCCTTGTGTATCTGAGCTCTCTGCAGTGCCAACATATCATCATGAGAGGTGACTTTAATATCCACTCCTAGGAAAATAGCCCAGCTGTGAACCAATTCGCTGATCTGTTGAAGAGTTTTGATTTGCTCATTAGAAACTGGAGACCTACAACGGGTGAAGCATGCGTAGACACCATTGCTACTAGCTTGGACTCTTGGGACTACACTGTGGAAGTAGTGAAGTCTGTGGTTGCTGACCATCAGTCATGAATTATGAAGATTGTCAGCTTGTCCGAGGGAGATGGGTGTAGTATACTAGATGTTATGCAAAACACATTATATAAATTAGTTAATATTATAAATAGTTTGTTGATTTGGAATTGCTCTCTCTCCTTCATGTTATGATAAAGATCACACACGTTAAATACTCAATCTTGTTATTCATTTTATTCTAATATTCTACATGGCACAGTCGGTGAATAAAAGTCACAGCAAATGTCAACCATTTGACCGAACAACCGAAGATTGGATTTATTGGCATGAAAGATTCAAGATTTTCCTACGAAATGAAAACATCAAAAATGAAGACAAAAAGAGAGACTTACTTCTTAAGAATCTGGGACCGCAACCATTCAATATAGTTCTCAATTCTATGCATCCGACCCCCATAAACAACATTGGATATAACTCCCAATACCTGAGCAGTTTTACATGTCCAATAATGGAATACCTTACCATTTTAAAAATGGGACTGCCTTCTTTCAGCCTCCCCAACTTCAGGCTGCTCCTATGCGCGTCGCAGCAGAAATATATCCAGTTGCTGCATACATGCCGGCTCAAGTGCCCCAGGCGTACGCATCGATGATGTATCAAAACCCGCAGCTGGTTTACATCTCAAATCAATATCCGCAGCAGTACCAGCCTTTGCCCAATCCGATGATGTTTATGCCTTCGTTGAACAACGGCATGGACACACCTTCGCCGATTTCAATGTCACCCCATGGCACCCCGCCCTACTTTGTGCCACCCCCGGCTGCCGGCGACTACTACACCTACGGTGCCCCTCCCGCCATGGTGGCCACCATTCCCGAGCAGCCAGCGCTGCAGTACTGGCACCTTACAAGAAAAACTAAATTAGTTCCTATTCGCCCATAGAATGTCCCCAAAATGGGCAACAGGAAAAATACCTGCTTTTATGATGTTTGGTCGCGAGTTACGCTGCAAAATAGATCTATTGCTACCAAATGTTAACAACAGAGTAGATGAAGAGCTAGTTAGACAAGAGTACAGCAAGCCGAGAGTCAACATAAAGGTGTTTGGAGAGGGCGATGGTGTATGGGTGCTAGACAGATCAGGCAAAGGCTACAAAAGGGGAAAAATCGTTAAAGTAAATAGACCATACTCCTACCTAGTGAATGTTGAGGAAACGATCAGAAGATGCCATGCAGATCAACTGCGATATGCAGATTGAACTTAAGAAGAAAGGGGGAAGATGTAGAATACCAGATGTTATGCAAAACACATGATATAAACTAGTTAATATTATAAATAGTTTGTTGATTTGGAATTACTCTCTCTCCTACATGTTATGATAAAGATCACAAACATTAAATACTCAATCTTGTTACTTTCCTTGCCCTATTACCATAGGTAAGGAAAGTATTGCTTTCCAAAAAAAATTAAGGTACCCCAATTTCAAGTTTTCTATACGTTTCAAGGTCCCCTGAGCCCAAAAACATGATTTTTGGGTATTGGTCTGTGTGTGTGTGTATGTGTGTGTGTGTGTGTGTGTGTGTGTGTATGTGTGTATGTCTGTGAACACGATAACTCCATTCCTAATTAACCGATTGACTTGAAATTTTAAACTTAAGGTCCTTATACCATGGGGACCCGACAATAAGAAATTCAATAAAATTCAATTCAAGATGGCGGAAAAAATGGCGGATAATTACTAAAAAACCATGTTTTTCACGTTTTTCTCGAAAATGGCTCTAACGATTTCCTTCAAATTTATACCATGAATAGCTATTTATAAGCCCTATCAACTGACATGAGTCTCATTTCTGGAAAAATTCCAGGAGCTCCGTAATATTATTGAGAAAAATGGCGGATAATCACTAAAAAACCATGTTTTTCACGGTTTTCTCGAAAACGGCTCTAATGATTTTCTCCAAATTTATACCATGGATAGCTATTTATAAGCCCTATCAACTGACATGAGCCTCATTTCTAGGAAAATTGCAGGAGCTGCGTAATATTCTCGAGAAAAATGGCGAATAATTACTGAAAAACCATGTTTTTCACGATTTTCTCAAAATTTACTCGACTGATTTATTTAAAATTCATACTCTGTATAGTTATTTATCAGCTCCATCAACTGACATGAGTCTCCTTTCTGGGAAACTAATGGGGGGTTCACCCCATCCTTCAGAAATGGACTTTGTAACCTCCTTCTCGTGCATGTGGTAGGTAGGTAGAGCAGTCTATAAACATAACACATAGTCGAGATATTTCATCTGTAGAACAGCTGTTTTGACGATTTTTAAAAAATCATCGGATTTCACAATTTACACAAAGGAAAAAGTACTCTGAAAACTATTATATACACACATATACAGTAGTCTGATCGTAGTTTCAAATAATTATGTTGCCGCCAATCGTCATTATGTTATTTCTCTAAATTATTGTCGTTTAAGAATGAGGCTCCCAGTTTAATGAGCAAGGAAAGTTGTGTGAGTGTACCACACCAGATTTTTATTTATTTTATTCTACAATGGGAGTGAGCCAACGTGGGCAGATAGGTACAGCTTCACATACAGAAGGATTAACCCTGAGAGTCTCCCACTCTTCGCCTCTGCTCTTCGAGGGATTGACTGGGAATACCTGGAAGCACTTTGGAGTCCAAATGTGGCTTTCAGTGAGTTTTTCAATGTAGTCTTCAACTCACTGTTTAATGTATTTTTCCCCTCCAAACTGAAGAGGTCCTCTGGTGTCTCGAGTGGTAAGCCTTCATCAGTGGAAGCCAAGCAGTGGTATACGGCCGATCTAAGCAACATCAGGGCACTGGTGCTAGTTGTCAACAGGCTCTACAAGTCGGCCATTGCTGGTGAAGTGAAAGACAACTATTACTCAGCCTATCTCAGACTCAAGAGGATTTATCAACAGGAGGTGAAGAGGGCATAGAAGTCTGCTACTGAGGATGTGATAAGACAAACCCCCAATCCCTGTAAGGCTGCTTGGAACTATAAGAATTATAGGTGATCTTGAAGGAGGATCTGCCCCAGGCATTGATAGAATTCCAGCTTCGTTAATTAAGAAAAATATTGATTCTTTGAAAATACCATTACTTCATATTATTAATTGTAGCTTTTTGCCAGGAGTCTTCCCTAAAAACTTAAAAGTTGGAAAAGTCGTTCCCATACATAAGTCTGGCCCTAAAAGTCATTTTGTTAGTTACCGACCTATCAATTTAGTCAGTGTCATATCCAAAGTCATCGAGAAAGCAGTTAGGCAGCAATTAGAGAAATACTTGATAAATAATAACATTCTATTTGAGAATCAATTTGGTTTCAGAAAGGTCAAAAATCTTAATGACAACCTTTTCCTCTTAACCAATCAAATACATGTTTTAATCTCTGTTAACAAAAAAGTTCTTCTGACCTTCATTGATTTAGCTAAAGCTTTCGATTCGATTGATAGGGATATTCTTTTAAAAAAACTGAAGTATATAGTGTTCGGGTTGCTTCTCTCCAGTGGTTTGAGAGCTACTTTAGTGGAAGGAGTCAAGTTGTTTCTATCTTGGACAAAGAGAGTGCACCAATGAATAACCACTTTGGAGTGATCCAGGGTAACTCTGGGCCCAATACTGTTTTTAATTTATATAAATAACCTGAGTAAGGTAAATATTGATAATAGTCATATATATTTGTATGCAGACGATACCGCGTTGCTATTTGAGGGAAACAACTGGGATGAGGTTTTTCATGCAGCTGAGGTAGGATTGGGTGTTGTGAAGGACTGGTTTGATGATAATCAACTAACCATCAATATCAGCAAGACGAAATACCTACCTATTTCCATTAGAGCCAATGGTGATCCAATCAGTCTAGAACTGAAATTACACACCTGTGGCGCACAGAATAATTATGTACAATGTCAGTGTGAGTGTATTGAACGAGTATATGAATATAAATACCTCGGCGTGATATTTGATTGTCGGCTGAAATGGGGCAATCATATACACTACCTTAGAAATAAGCTCCGAAAATTCATTTATGTATTTGCATCTTTAAGCGGAATCCTCACACCCACTATAATAAAACCACTATAAACCAGTTTATTTTGCTTACTCTCAGTCCATCTTACAGTATGGTATTATAGCTTGGGGTGCTACATTTAAAACTACATTGATTTCTTTATCAAACTGTTCAGAAACTTATAATGAAAAGCGCCTTACACAAACCACTAACATATCCATCAGATTATCTCTTTGAAGAATTTAAGGTATTAAATGTACAACAATTATACATAAGAACCCTAACTTTGTATATATTCAAACACAAAGTAGCTATATTTTCTAATATCATTCACAATTATAACACAAGAACAGCTGCAAATATCGGTATCGTCAACCCCAGACTTACTAGAACTTTCTCCTCCACTTCGCCACATTATAAAATGCATTTCCTTTTTCAAAAACTGCCCATCTATTTGAAAAATCCTGACAATTTGAGAATAAGTCACTATAAAAAATTAGTCAACGATTGGGTGACTTCCCTAAACCCAGAGGAGCAGGACGGTATTTTAGTATCACCTTACTCTTTCTGATGATTGTACCTTTTTTGGCTAATAATTGTACATTACATAAACATTGAGAGTGAATAACGAATGTGTGAATGAGTGCGCTTTTTGGATGTGAGTGTTCTCGATCCTTGGTCAAAAAAGCAGGTTTTCAACAATTATTGTATCTTTTTTAACGATTTTTATTTTGTTCGTTGATCTCACCGTGCTTCCCACTTCGTTTTTAGTTTACCTGATTTGGTTTATTTTATTTTATTCATAATAATACCTCTCTCCGGATTGACTTTTGTTTTATTTTTTACACTAGTCTATTCTTTCTTAAATAATTTTTTTATTGTATTTAGTCATATTTTCATAGCTAAGAATAGTTTAATTTAAGATTATGTATATTGGATGCTACTAGACAACTCGCTCCTCTCTCACAGGCATGTGCCCATAAGAGGAGCCTCCAATCAAATGTATTCTTATATTTTACATGCAAATATAATTGTATTGTTAATCTTTTTTGGAGAATAAAGAATTTCAATTTCAACATTATTAACAGTGCTAGTAGGAAACAGCCTGTTATGTCAAAGAATGCGAGTCCGGACGACTTCAATAACTTCTCTCTGGACTCTGTAAAGCTGTTAGTGGATGGTTTTCCTGGATCTCCTGCGGATGCTGTCAATGGGATGCCTTTGTGTGAATTCCAGTTCCTCAGATGGAAAAATATTACCACCCAGGACCTTCTTAATATAGTGCATGGCTTCAAAAATTCTTCTAGTCCAGACATCTTTGGCATGTCTCCTTTACTCATGAAGTCTGTGATTGGAGATATAGTGTTTCCATTGATCAACAGCTGCTTGGAATTTAGAGTCTTCCCCAACTTGCTTAAGACTTCTAGAACAATTCCTGTCTTCAAGGAGGTGGCCCTGAGGAACTGGGAAACTTCAGGCCAATTTCAATTGCCCCTGTGTTTGGCAAAATATTTGAAGCTGTTTTGTACACCCAACTCAGTGCCTATTTTGAAGAAAACTCACTCTTCTCGCCTCATCAGTTTGGATTCTGAAGGGGACGTTCTACCACAGAAGCTGTTCATAGCTTGGTTGAATCCTTGCTGGCAGCAATGGCGGATAAAAACTCAGTGGCAGTAACCATGTGTGACCTAACCAAGGCCTCTGACTGTGCTTCTCATTGTATATTGTTAGAGAAATTCGAGAGATATGGCGTTCAGGATGTGGCCCTTGGGTTGCTGAAGGATTATCTGGCTAATCGTAAGCAGGTGGTGTCAATGGCAGTGCTGTGTCAGATGCTTGTGATGTGTGCTGTGATGTGCCTCAGGCATCGATCCTGGGACCTCTCCTCTTCCTCATCCACATTAATGACCTCGGGCTGGATGGAAGTGCTCTGCTATTTGCTGATGACACAACCCTAGTGGCCAGGGAAGGGGATGTCGACATGGCGATTCACAGGCCTGCCCAACTATTGGAGGCTGCCAGTGATTGGTTCCGGGTGAACAGACTTGCACTGAATGAGAGGAAGACGCAAAATCTACTCTGCACTCTGAGGCAGAACCCTCCAATCTTCGGGGATTGCAGTGTGAGGCTGCTCGGATTCATGATGGATGCCACTTTGACATGGGAGCAGCATGTTGACATGATCTGCAATAGACTGTCAAGAGTCTCTTATTTGATGCATAAGCTGAGGGGTCATGTTTCTTTGGAGTACCTGGTTGCGGCATACCATAGCCTCTTCCACAGCTATATCAATTATGGCATAGTGCTTTGGGATCATGCAGCAGGCTGTAGAAGGACCTTGCTTCTGCAAAAGAAGGTGCTCCGGATCATCACCTCATCCCATCGGCTGAGCACTGTGTGCCAATCTTTAGGAGGCTTAGGATTATGACGGTCTATAACCAGTATCTCTCTAGTTCCCTGTTTACTGTTGAGAAGAGAACATCATACCTTTCAGCAGAGAGGACATGTACATAGTAACTTCACAAGGAGGAGGAATGATTTGCCTCAGGTCAGACTGACTCGATCTCATAATAGCTTCCCTGTCCATGCACTTGAGATTTACAACAGGATGCTGGTGTATTTCCGTGAACAGGAGGAAAAAATCTTCAAGAAGGCACTTAGTGAGAAGCTCGTGAGTCTGGCTCTCTACTCCCTGGATGAAGAGTCAAGCCAATGTTTTCTGAGATCTATTACTGGCCTTCCATCTTGATCTCAGTCTAGTTATCAAGTTTTAGGTTTTATTTTTTTATGACGCAATCTATCCAGCAAGTGCTGGTCATGGATGGAGACTACTGAATTACTGAAAACTCTTTCCCGTATGTTCTGTGTTTGACCTGCAAAAAAAATAAACCACATGCAAAGAAAAATGAGTAAAGAAAGTGTTATTGATTTTAGAAACATTTATTGTGTAAAGAAAAATCTTATCAACGATTCAACAGAGAAAATTAGTTTCTTCATGTATTAATAATTTTTAAAAGTTTATAAAGTGATAGAATTGCAATTGATATTATTGAAAGTCACCGTTACCATACTCAAGGTTGGTTTTGAAACAGCTATATCTAATATTTAAATTGAATTTAATTATTTAATTTCCTGGGCCATCTATTGACAATCAACAACTATGAAAACATTAAATTCCTCTTTGAAACACTGATTTAACCTACCTTTTTTTTTAATTCAACACTTTAATGATAGATATTACTACCAATTGATTGAGAAGAATAATTATGTTTCCGGAATAATAAATGCTGTATAACTAAGCACATAGGAAGTCCGTATTAAGATGTAAATGAAAATATGGATTGTCAGATAAATTTTACCAAATCAAGTCAAGTGTGACATGAGATACATTGACTTTCTAACGGTACTAAGTTCGCCGGATAAGCTAGTAATGAAATAACATTGAAAGTGCATAAGGAAAAAAATTGTTGTGATTTATCACTAGTCAGCTGGATTATTGCATGCAAAATTAATAATTCATTTTTTCTATTCATTCAAAACATCATCTGGTGCTATTTGGAAGTAATCACAGACTGTTGCTTATGTGCTGAGACATGATTTCAGCTCATAAAAAATATGCATTTATTATTAAAACTTGATATGAATCAAAATTTATTTTTTAAGAGAATTAGGTGGCCATGGGAAACATGATTTCAATACAGAATTCCAAGAGAAAATGAATGGCCAAAATCGCACATTGATATCTCAAACCCTTTCAAAGATATTCACATTTAAAAATACCAATTATTCTACAGAAATGGAATAAATGAATAGCCTACATTAAAAATACATCAGATAAATTTTCTAGGTTTAGTGATAGAAGAGAAGCTACTTTGTTTAATAACATTTTAAAAAATAAATAAAGAATTTTTTAGTTTCTCTTATTCTTGGGTCTATTTCTTTTTTGTATGATTTATTAGTATCTTCAGATGCAAATATCTTTAAAAGAGTTTGGGATATCAATGGTCGGGTTTCGCCATCCATTTTCTCTTTGAATTATGTATGGAAATTATATATTTGTTTATCGATAACACATGACCTCCTTCTCATTTAAAAAAATAAGTTGGATTTATATTGCGGATTCAATATGGAGGACAAAAATTTTAATTTTAGTTCTTTATTCAGATTAGAATCCCCAATGAAACCTACTGTCAAATTATCCTTTTAAAAGAAATATTTCGCTGTTTCCATCATTTTCACCAACTCTGTATAATCAAAAGGTGCCGAGTTCAATGATACAGCAGTTCATGAGTGAGTTCTTCAACCCAGGGGGTCACTAGTTATATTTTTACATTGTTAAAAACTGATCTGACAAGGTGGAAAAGGTTGAATGATAGAGAAGGATAGCAACACCAATGCTTATCAAAGACTACTATAATTATAACGTGGACCTCACTACAGACAGAGTGTACGTTAAGAGGGGCATTGACTGTCCTATAAAAACCATTGTTAACAATAAAAACTCCATTTAAAAACCATTCTTAGAAAAGCAGCGGTAACTGAAGTGTAGTTACTGAAGCAAGAAATACACTGTAACCTAATAATTTTTGTTGAAAAAAAAAATTGGTTTTCTTCTGTAATTCTCAATAATAATATCCCCAAATTTAATAACAGAAGTTTTCGGCTAGCACATGTTTGATAATCCTTTTATCGTGAGTTAAGTGGAAGAGGGGGCCCTTATTGCTTCAAATTCAATTTTTTTTTTAAACATTATATGCGATTATGAAATACAAGATAAGCCTGTAACAGTTTTTGAATCCCCCTACTAGACTATCCATCTGTGGAGAAGGGGAGAATAATAATAATAATTATTATGTAGTTTAGCTACCTATGTATTTACTGTATCAACGTCGCCTACAACACTTGATTTCATGTAAATTTAGTCTGATAAAATACATAATTTTCCAGAAAATTATTAAAAACATGAGATACCCTTGTATTTAAAACATTTCAAACAACTAGTTTCGGCGTAATGGAATAAACTGAATGTCTTTTTCATCTCAATCATAATATTTGTGATCTAATTATCTAAATAGAATGTTCAACTTCTCCTCGAAGCAATTCTCAATCAAAATGTATTTCACAGTAGGAAACAATGTTTTAGAAAACAATGCATCTTGTGATTCATTGCAATTTATAAAATTATTCATGTGAACAACGCTTACTTGTTCCAGAATCATGTCGAGGGAAGGAAGAGGAATCGTTGTGTCTATTCTGAAGAACTTTTGGGACTCTCTGAAGCCGAGACAATTCAGAGGAACACTAGTTGGTGAGGACCATTACGGCACCAAGTACTACGAAATCACTGGCGAAGGCAGGCAACGAAAAGAGAGGTACTTTGTGCCTTTGACCAAAGAAGAGTTCGACCAAGAGATACCCAGCGAATGGGAGTCGTGGCTGAGAGGTCGCAGGGTGACTCCGCCCACAAAAGAAGAAATCCTCAAGAACTACCAGCTGATGGTGTCGAAAAAAGAAAATGCCACCGAGCTCGATCTGAAGCACAAAGGAGCGGCAAAGATCGAACAGGAGAAGCAAGCTACTGGTTTTCATTCGTTTCCTGTCTATGAAGAATACAAAGACGACCCTCTTAATAAGAAGTAGATCACATATTTAAATGAAACCAGCTTTAAATACGTGTAAATAATTCCTTTCTGTACGGTACTATTATTATGTAGCTTAGTTTGAACGTGTTGAGTATCTCATAATGCGGAATGTGATTTTATTCTTATCTATTAAGAAAATATATTGTTATTTTAAAAATATCATACTTCATTTCTTCGCCATTACTGTCGCCATAACAGTGAGTGTATCTGACTTGGTCCTAGTGACGATTGGCAATGGATTATGTCAAACAAACTTGGGCCCGGTTGCACAAAAGCCTGTTGAATTCTAATCATGATTGAATGCCACAAGAACCAGTCGGAAAAGGCCTTTTGAGAAAGAAGGCTTCTTTGATTGATTCTCTTTATATTCAATCACATGTTTAAATTCAACAGGATTTTGTGAAACGGCCGTATTTATTGATTACAATATGAGACTTGTAACAGTTAAACTTATGATAAAACCGAATTTAACAAAATAATCATATTCTCACTCTCTAGGGCAGTATTTCTACCATAGGTATTTGCTGCATCAAAGGTTTCTCTTTAGGGCGATACTTACTTGAAAATAACTTTTTTTATAGTTTCTGTCGTAGGTTGTTTTAAGTCACCGGTCATAGGGAAATGTGATATACAGTGTCAGTAATTTCCTTGGGGATAGCTTTGAAGTAATGTGATGCCACGCCATCTTGATTATATAGTTAAAAGATTAAAGTTATGTATTTCTCTTGTTGCGATCCATTCGGGAACACCTGGCTAACTATCAAGACTTTAGACATTTGTGTAAAATAATAAATTATATATCAAATTGAATATATAATTCAATGCTCTATATAAGCTCATAATCATCTTGAATTTTTTGACCGAAGCGAAGCTGTTCGACTCGATCGGCTTTTGTTTGTTTGTACCGCAGTTACAGTCGCAGTTATTGTCCGAATTGGATGAAATTTGGTATTTAGAATCATTTCCGTCTCACTATCGTCTGCGAGACGATTCATCGTCTAAATTGCCTACCGCATATTCCATTTTTCTGTCATTTGACCGACTTCTTATAATTAATTGTTAGAAAATTTGTAATATTGTAAATATGGGGACGATATATGAAGGTACCTCCTTGAGAGACATTTATAAGACTGGTGTCCCTGGAAACAATGTCTTTAGCACTTTCAATGGAGAAAATAATGGATGACATGGATAAATCTTCACAATTTACTGTACTTTCTTAATGGCCCTTCTCATTAGTTTGAAAGTTGTATGCTAGTCATGAGCGAGGTCTAAAAAAATCTAAATTTCCAATTAGAAATTTTAAATTAAATTAGTTTAGTAGTAAATTAAATTAAAAAAAACCTACTCTATTTTAATATTAAATAAGAAATGGATAAACAAGAGGACTGTATCTTAATATTTAAATTGGATGATAAAGCTTAGTGAAGAGGAATAAAGATAACTTCCTCTCTGATAATACCAGAGAAACAAAAATTTTCATATCCCATTGGCTAGGATGCCAACCCAAGTAAAAAGCCAGTTGGCCGTCAAATCCGGTTTCACGGCTAAACGCAATAAGAACTAATGCCCCGCGATTTTCTCGGAAACTTGGTGTCCCACTGTCCCAGTTTGTAATTGTATAGAATACGGTATGTCTATATGCATCTTAACATGACACTGCGAGAGGTTTTTGTACCCTTGAAGGTGCAATTCCTTAGCGGCGTCTCGAGACGCGTAGTTAGAGCCGCCGCGGCTAGAGCATATAACCTATGAATTCATTAGATTTGATGACTTATTTTTATGAATTTTATGTTGGCAGATATTAAAAGTGTTGGCTACTATATTGCTTCTAAGATTCATATGTAGTGAGACACGCGTCTCGAGACGCCGCAAAGGAATTGCACCTCCAGATTCATTCAATATGGTTTGGTGGTTTGGGGAGGTACGTTCGATACGCATGTAGCTCCTTTATTTAGAGTGCAAAAAATGATAATAAAAACAATATTGAATAAACCAACCATTTATCCCTCAATGAGTGCTTTCAAGGATATTAGAGTCATGACAGTAAGACAAATGTATGTTTTGAGCGTGATTAAATATTTTTGTAGATACAATTTTAATTTTATGCAATTAAATAATGAAAATCATAGGACTAGGTATAATTTGTACAAATTCGCATCATATGTTTCAAACCTAACACTTATTCGTAAGCAATTAATTTATATAGCTCCAAAACTAATAAATTCTATTCCACCGGGCTTATCATAGAACTACCTTCCAAAAGTGTACCAAGGAATATTAAGAAATGGATAACTGAGAGTCATTATTTTGATTTGTATATTGTGTAGATAATTTAATTTACATCCATTGTAATTGTACTACTATTCTGCTAAATTTAAGAGTCTCGACACATAGCTTGATTAATTCTCTTAGAATATAAGTTGTAATTTATTTATGTTATTTTGTATACATCTTTTTTTTGTTTTAATTAGATGTGGATGACCGAAGTTTGACAATATGCTACTCCTACTGGCGAACAAGTGATTTTTCACTTATGCCAGTGGTTTCATTTCCACCTCTTGTACCTTTATTTTGTTGATAGAATGTAAGTAAACTAGATTAAGGTACATTATCCTAAATTTTGTAATTGTTGAATTTTGTGGAGGAAATAAATTTGATTTGAATTGAATTGAATTGAATTTATCCGCTTAAAATGCTCATTCCACACTATCGCTGGTGAGCTTGGCAACGTTGGTCTTGCCATCCACAGTGCGATGTGACCATTTGTGGATGCTCGGCTGGCCACTCGCGTTCGCTTGGCTGGTATTTGTTCGACAAAAGTTGGAGCTAAGGTAAGCGCTGGAAAAGCAGGCATCCACACTCTCGCGCACGTCATCATTTGTACGTATTGGGCGATACTTTGGATCCAGCATTAGTCTTCGAGAGATAGTGTTTCCAGTGTCCAGTATACAGCATCCCTTACCTTGAAAATATCATTAATGCATTCCATTCAACCAATGCTGGCAGTTTGATTTGACGCCACTTGAAGTCCTTAAGTAGTTAAGTGATATGAATAGAAAAAAAATAATTTGGTAAATCAAATAAGGACAATAGTGGCGTTCACTAATAGCCACCATTACAGTCAAAACCAACCAACCCCCTTGATATCAAGCTATTCAATTTACCAAAAATGACTTTTTTTGAGTTATTTTTTGTCATTTTTAGTAAATTGAATAACTTTCTCAAAAATTAATATTTTCAAAACATTTTTGTTTTATTAAATCAACAATACCATGAAGAATTCATCCTCCAAGTTTCATGGACTTATCTTTTACAGAATTTGAAATGTTATGTCCCAAAAATTTGAACTTATGGCGCTCATATCTCAAAAAGCAATGATCGGAAAAAAATGTTTATCGGAGAAAACTATTTTATTTTGATAGCTTGATGATATACAAATCGAAAAATATCACCAGTAGAAAGTTTATTTTTAGCCTTAAACTGTCGGTCCCGGCTGAAGTATGACAGTCGTAAGGCCCATTGATGGCTCAAATTATGTATCCAGACGGTGGGACCTTCCCACAAGGGACTCCCCACAAACAAAAGCCATACGAATTTACTTTTGTAATACGATGGGTTGGATTGATTTTGACAATAATTCTATTGTATCTGTGTATTGTTCTTGTAGGAGCTGGAGCGACTGCTACCTTCCTGAGTGTGGGCCTGTACTACTTCGTGAAGGGCAACAGTCAGAATCAGCAATACATGATGCGGGCCAGAGTGGTGGCCCAAGCGTTCACAGTCGGCGCTTTTATTTTTGGAATGAGTGCCGCTGCCATCAAATCCGTTTCAAAGACTTGATTATTTCAAACACCTTGACAGCTATCTTTAGAAAATGTGTAATATTCTTGTAATTAAAATTATTGTTGTTTTCAATTTTTTGTGAAATGGATGTACAATAAATATGTTTTACAAAAATTGGTCACAGACTCTGTCATCAGTCAAGTTTATTCAACTTCGAAGAATAATTTTTTTCTACAGAGTAGGGTATAATTTATAAAAATTATATTTTGTTGGTTTTAAGTTATTGTAAAATGAAATCAAATATACTATCATTTATGAATGTTTTTACATAAATTCTATAGCTCTGCCATCTAATCTATATTTTTTTAAATAGTTTTACACATTCACGACAGAACTTAAATTTGAGGACCAAGCCCGACTCAACATTGAACACTAATGTGCCTTTTAAATTCTTGCTATTATCAGACTCCCTATTTACTCGATTATACTCTCATATTTCAATGTTTCAGAAGTTATAAACAGATAGCTTAATTTGTCCGGGCGCAAATGTCATTTTTGAGTAACAGCCGTGGGAAAGATGTATCAATTTCTTTCTTAGGTCTAGCATAATAAGGATCGTGATGATAAGTCGAAATCACAGGCAAACACCTCGGAGACAAGATGGCCGCCAAAATTTTCAGGGTTTTGCTATATCGCTTGTATTTCAATAACCGTTCAAGATATTCAACCGTTTTTTCAGACAAAAATATTTTTAAAATCTTCCTCTACAATTTTTGTTCTATAAAATTTTCCTCTAAAACGCATATTTTTTTAGTTTTAACCTTCAAAAGCCTAAAAAACAGTTTTTTCTAAATTTCTTCAAATTTCGTTTCATTATAACTCTCTTTTGTGCAAAAGTTACAGAGCAATTTTGAATCTATGAAATTTAGAGCGTTTTTTAACTTTGAAACTATATACCTTCGTACGCTGTACGTCAAAAAATGAGTTCTCCAGCGCCCTCCAAAGAAAACCCTGCATGATTTCTGGTGCGTTTTTCCATATGCATGAGATGACAAGCTAGAACTATGAAATCGATTTTGCAGGACTACTTCAAGATAGAGACTTGCAAATGGTCTCAATCTCTTCGTTACAACAAGCCGAATAAGAATATTGATTATGGAAACAACGAAAATATTCGACATCATCGAAAAATACAAGATGGCGGTCATTATTGACAGAAATTTTTATATAGCTTGTTATTCAGTTATTGTGAGAGATATCGATTTGGTTTTACCTCCAAAGTGTTAAGAATTAACTAAACAATGATGTTCGAGAGAATCATCTCATTTCGACCACTCTTTCCATTATTTATTCAACTTCAAAAACTTGAAACATACATTTTTCGGGGACAATATTTTACTTTCCACTCTGTATATGTATTCGCAGTAGACAAACACTAGTATTATTGGCACAGTGTTGTAGAATATTTACAAAGCTTCAAAATAACATCTGGTTGGAGGCAGTAAGTCCATATTTACGGCTGGAGCGTCATCGGTAAAAGAGTAAAAAGTACTGATTGCAGCGGAAAACACGCTTTTTCCACCAAATAACAATCCCAGCAATTAGAAAACCGTGTAACTCATGAATCCTTGAAGGTACAGACTTGGGAATGGTATCAATCTCCACGGACATCTTCCACGGCTGTTACTCAGAAATGACCACGGAGTGCCTTATTCATGACATTTGCGCCCGGACTATAAGAGAAAATGTAATATACTTCTATTTTTTTGTAATTTACATTTTATCAAATCACTTTGAGAACGACATAGCAATCCGAAAATCAAGTAATTCTACTTGAAAGTACTTGTAAAAACTGTTACAAGATTTATTTGGAGCTCCACCACATTTTTCAACTTATTGCAGAACATAAGTTTTTAGTGCCTACTAAAAACAGCAATTTCTCAAATAAATGAGTTTTAAATCTTAGAAGAAAAACTAACATAATATTCTACCTATAAATGCTTGTACTCCATGCACTCAAGATAACTATTACTTTAATGGAACAACATAACATCAAATGGATAGTATCAGTTTCCTCTTATGGAGCATTGTTTGTTTTTTTTTGAAAACGCACATATTATTATAATTTATGTAGCATGTCTAAAAAAAGTTTTTTTTTCTCTTCCTACCACTCTAGTCTTGATTACATTTTTACCTTTGCCAAGTGGTAAATTTTCGTTGTTGAGTGCCAACTTGTAATTTAGTTTTTTAGGTATCAGAATACAAAATATCTTTGTTAATAATATTGTGGTAGGACAGTAGTGACATTCTCTCGCCTTTAAGTTCAAATCACCTTGAAAGTACAATCTCGGGAGCATTTACGTCTTTCAAATTTAACCGCAGACCATTTTTGTAATTTGACAACCAATAAAAAGTCGGAAATTACTATGACGTCATTGATCCGCGGTTCGCTTCGTTTTGATCTAATAACCTTCTTAATAGAGTTTAATTAGAAATAGAATTAAATTAATATATTGAATGTTCATTAAATCATTGATGAATAGAGAGATATGAATTTTATGATTTTTCTAGATTGTCGATACTAAACAATCGACTTTTCAGCCAGCTGTTAGCTTCCCGCCAATTTATTGTTTTGTTTGCCGCGTTGCATGCAAGAGGTTGTCAATTTTTCACGTTTTGGTTATGAAAGACACATGAAATTAATAATAATTATTGTATTGAAATAATTGCAATTTGGTTTGCAATCATATTCATCAATCATCACTTCTATTAAAGCCAGGTAATTCAAATAATCTAGATATTTGCTCATTATGTACTTGAAATGAAATACCTAATATAATTGATAAACTTACTAACCTAATAACTCTCAGTTTAATGAAATTGCTATGATTTCATCTTATATAAGTGATTTAACACTACAATTTAATCAATAGAGTCTTGAAGTTTCCTCAATCATCATTAAAATGCATTTCTATTGAACATATTATATTGAACATAACTTATCATACATATGATGGACATATGTGTTTGCCAAGTTCCGTTCAATCTAATAGAATCTATAGAGATTAAGTTATTAACATTCAATCTAATAGAATCTATAAAGATTAAGTTATTAACATTTTGTTAATAACTTTGGTGTAAACGCAGCTTTATCAACTGATTTCTGTAACTTGTATCTACGAATCTCACTTTTCATCTGGCTGAGTTTGACTGATTGTCTTGGGGTGGTACTTGAATGAAAGTGGAATGAGAGATATCTTTGTTGAATTTGAAATATTTGGAGAGAATACTGTTGGAAATCTATTGAGGGGAGATCAGTATAATTAAGGTGTGAGAGCAAGCAATCAATTCATTGAAACAACTACAAGGACTCATAAACGGTTCAAATATGAGAGATTGTCAAAGTATATTTGAAAGAAGTCAGGAGCTATTTGTGGAGTTTTTTAGAATCAAAATCAATGACTTCTTGAAATTTATGACTGATTATTGTAACATAGCTTAAATTATCTTAAATTGTATTCATGCTCATAAGGAAGGACTCTGGTACTGCACATAGAAACTGTACGAGAAAAGATCCCATACTTTTTTCATTCAATCACAAAAACTATGTTATAAAGTCTGTGTTATATCTAGAAAATATGAAAAAATACCATAGAAGTAGAAAATAATTTCTAATAAGGAAACATTAGATCTATACAGTCAATACATTGACTCTCTGTCAAATGAAACCTTGAAAATTTAATAAATGTGACAACCGATCATGCTTTGAAGCAAACCCTCATTCGATCATCCAAAACTGAGTGATTGGAATAGCCAGTTCTTCAAAGGCTTTCCTAAAATGGCTGCTACTATATAAATAAATCTTCCATCAAAGATATTCTGTTCAAGTATGTTGACATTATTATGGATATCACTGGAGATTGTGAAGAAAGTCATCTAATGAAGTAAAACAAGAATAATGAGAGGTGAGAATGATTTCCAGAAGCATAATCTTCTCAAGAGAACATAACATTTTTCTTCAAGACTCTGATGGACAACAGAATCTGCATAATGTTATCAATAGTCTGGAAGCAAGTGAAGAAGTGTGTGATTATCTTTTGAACGTATAGAAAGAAATAGTTATTCGGTCTCCAACGATTTTTATCTGAACATAGTTGTGGCAAATTGTAAAAGTGTATTCTCACCTATAAAAAGAAACAGAGTTCTTTCATTCTCCATGATGCAATCCAACAAAAATCCTAGTCTTAGTTAATTCTAGAACAAAAAGATCTGATCTCTGTATTTTTACTAGGTAGCTGTTTAAAGATAATTCAGCATTGAAGTTTTAGTGCAGCATGCATTTCTACAATAACCGCAATCTCTGTCAACATCTGATGGATATTTGAAAAAAAAACTCTTAATCTCACTTGGCCTAAAATTGTAAGTGAAACTAGTTGTGGATTTGACTAAATCCCTAAATATCGTTGACAAATTCGCATAATGATGACATGGCTCTCCTGAATTCAACTCCTACTTCACTTTTCAAAACTTCAATACGCTGCAAGATTATGGTAACTTTGTGATGAGAAGAGTTATGAAAATTCTCAATAAAGATGGAGTGATACAGGTGGACATAGCTTTTCATGTCTATGGTCTAAAATCAAACAAAGGTAGTGAACATATTAGAAGCAGCAGAGTAAAAGAATCACTCCAATAATATGCTCTCCAAACCATCGAGACTTGATTTCTAAATCTGTGGCAGAGATTTATTAATGTGACATGCAAGAATCTATAAAGGAATAATCCATAAGTTAGCTACGTGCAGGAATACATAATTCATTCATTTGTGGATAAAATTACAAATCATATAAATATGTTTGGGAATGAATAACAGGCATGGCCCAAAACTATTCGAATCCCAAATTTTGATACTGAATAACTTGTTACCATTTCAAAACAGTCTACAAAACGGGAATACCATAATGGATTAACCAATCAAAAGTTAGTGAAATATCATTATAATAATACTGTTAGAAATAATATGGATGAATATTTAAATTTTCATTTCATTTTGATTTGACATATCTATTATATATTGGATATAATTTCTCAAAAGTTCACGACAAACTGAAGATTCACGAAAGATTAACATTTTCATACTAAACTAATCATTATGATAATGAATGAATGATGAATTCCATTTCCACCATGAAGAACTAAGAAATTCCACAAATATTTCTTGGAAATTAACTGACCACTATATCAAGTAAGCGTGGCCAGTGTGCAATATAATATAAATTAGCCTGCAGCAGCGCATCACAATAAATTAATTTGAGATAAAAACAATAGAACATAAAAATATATGAATATTATCTTTATTCTATCCTAATATATTTCTTGAAACCAAGTTTCGTTCATTTCAAACAGTCATTTCTTAGTTTCCTTGCAGAATGAGATGAAGTTTGTAATTTTGACCATAATTAGTATATTATGATGAGAATATCAATTATTAAGGCTTGAGAGTTGAAAAATCGTGTTCAGCGACCGAAAATACATAAGATAGCGTTCCATGAAATACATAATTTGAATGCATAGACTAGTAGGAGCGATGCGATAGACAGGCCATTACGCGCATTAATCATGGGGGAGGACCGCGCCGCAGCGTAACAGTGCTACTTATCCCCCTCCCACCGCCGCATCTATGATCGTAACCCCAAAACATATCATTGGATTCAGCAAGAAACGGCCTACAACGTTTATTGGGAGCCTTTCCTCTAAGTCGGCTAATTACTTGAATATTCGAGAAATAACAAAAAGTCCATAATAAAAAAATACTTTTCGAGATATTTTATTTTTTTACGGAAAAACTATGCGGTTTATCGCAAAAAATGATAGGACCACATTGAAAGCCAGTTATGTGTACATAATATTGAGAAAAATTAAAAGCTGTACTATGAATAGTAACTGCAGGACAGGCGATTTTTAAACGCGCGTTTTTTTACAACTTACCCCCCCCCCCCCCCCAAGCTGTCGACCACCCTGGGACGTGACGACATCGAGTTTCATCTACACTAACGCCCCCC
>NC_052507.1:65194039-65224229 GCF_014356525.2 Nilaparvata lugens | reverse complement strand
TTCTGCCTGTGCTGACCTAAGCCAATGAGGCATGGACCCTAACAAAACTGGATGAGAATATGATCAACATTTTCGAACGAAAGATTCTACGCCGAATTTTGGTGGTGTGCAAATTGATGGAGTGTGGCACAGAAGAAAGAATAGGGATCTGTATGATATGTACGGCCACACCAATGCACTGGCTATTATCAGAGTAGGGAGACTTAGGTGGGCAGACCATGTTGAAAGAGCTGATGACTCATATCCGGCTAAAAGAATCATGAATTACAACATGGAAGGAAGAAGCCTGGTCGACCAAGACTGAGATGGATGGACTCAGTCACTGAAGATGCAAGGAGGCTTGGTGTAAGAAACTGGAGACGAGCTGCCATGGACAGAGTAGAATGGAGGGGATTGCTGGAGGAGGCCAAGATCCGTTTTGGATTGTAGAGCCGTGGTTGATGATGATGATGATGAACATTGGCTGAAGGCTGATGAAATTGGATATCATCAAAATATTGGTAATCTGACTATAGTTGATTCATACTGTAGAAATGCTTTGATTGGTGGTGGTACCGCTATATATGGGGGAAAGGTAGACGGGTTTGGATGCTCAGCCAATTGACCTGAACATTTTTTGCATTGACTCCATACTTGAAGTGTCAGCAGTTGCTTGGCCCCCAAATTGTGACATCAATATTGTTTTGTTGATATGTTGAAGGAGTGTCTCAATTTCCTCAATAATTTTGGACATTAGGCCCTATATTATTATGTAAGGTGACTACAATATTCATTTAGAAAAATGCAGTGTAAGTGAAAAGCGGTTTACCATTTCATTTAAAACTTTTGGCCTGTTTATTGACAACAGAGAACCATCAAGAAGCATTTCTAGACACAGATTTTACCAATTTGAACTCTTGGGACTATAGTGTGGAAGTAGTGGATCCAGTTGAGGCCGATCATCAAGCCCTTGTGACGGACATTTCTGGTCTGTTTGAAGAGGTTGTTAAATATGTCTCTGATTGGTGTGCAAGGTACACTTCTACGAGTGCAACATTCCATTACTTACTGGTGCACTGGAAAGGGTAAATCGGAGTTCAATTATTGTGGACAGTGAGCCTGGTTTGGCTTTCGTGCAGTTCTTTGAGAAATACAATTCTCTATTTGATAGTTATTTTCCACTATCGAGATCAAAACGACCTACTGTGAATATAGAAAGAAGAATAGGTTGAAAAAGAAAGTTCAAAATTCATTGTCACAGCTGAGTTGGCCAATGAATTTTGAACTTTCTTTTTCAACCTATTCTTCTTTCTATATTCACAGTAGGTCGTTTTGATCTCGATAGAGGAATATTAAAGCCTTAGTGATTCTGCCATTATCTGCTGATATCATATAGGTTACTGAGAATACTGATTACTGAATATTGATTATACTGAGAACCATATACTGATTCTGCCATCTACTATTAAGAAATAGTGACAAAGAAATAGTCGGCTCTACCTAAAAATGCAAGTCAAGTGATTTCAACATTTTTTTTTGTTCACTGTTACACAAATCGTAGTTGCTTTTACTTGACAGTGACATTGAAGAACCGTGTATTTGACGGATGGAGTAACACCTATAGACTAGGTAGATATTGTAAATGTCTACAAGTGCTCGAGAAGTCCTGATGTCTATGGCATGTCTACTCTTCTAATGAAGATTCATTAGAAGAGACATCTCTTCAATAGCCTCACCACTTAGCAGACTAATCTACAGCTATCTTGAACAACGTTTCTTTCCTGATCTAAGAAAGATTTCAAGAACAGTGCCAATTTTCAAAAAGGGTGATACTAAAGAGTTGTCAGATTACCAACCTATATTTCTGATTTCTGTTTTTGCAAGATTATGGAGTCTGTGATGTTCATTCAATTTTCAGCTTATTTTGAGAATTCAATCTTTACAGAGGATCAATTTGGTTTTCACCGTGCCAGGTCGACTACTGATGCTGTCCAACGCTTGAAGGAATCCATACTTAAGGCAATGGAGAAGAAACAGTAAACTGCCATGACCCTCTGTGACTTCACCAAGGCATTCTATTGCGTATCTAATAATATTTTACTAGGGAAGCTCATGAAATATGATATTGGAGGTGTAACCATGGAAACATTGAAGGAGTACCTTTTACGGCATAAGCAGGTTGTAATATTAAACGGTGCTAAATCACGAGAGCTCTAGGTTAAGTATGGAGTGCCGCAGGGATCAATTCTCGGCTCTCTGCTGTTAAGTTCCTCATTTTTATAAATGACCTGAATAAAGATAGAAAAGCCCTGCTTTTTGCTGACAACACAACTCCATGAAGCTAGGAATACTCACTGTCTTCAGTCAATATCGGTATGTGCCGAGCTCCCTTATGCTTCTGAAAAACCAACTGCACACACTCCAAGCAAGAGGCCGGATCCACTACTACTTAACTAGGAGGCAAGACATTATTGACCATCCCTACTCTAAATTGGCTAAGCTGTACACTTGCTACCCAATGCGTACATTGAACATTTTTCAATGTACGCATTGGGACTTTCACTGCAGGTGCGAGAGCTGGATGAAAAAATGTTCAAGAGAGTGCTTTGAGAGAAACTAATAAACATCTCTCTCTATTCTTTGAATAAGGACGGGATTGTAAGATTTTTCGGTCTCTTTAAACGGCCATTTTGAGATAAGTGTAAATGTTTGATCTTCTGTGATTTTAATAAACGACAATGTCTATCCGGTACATACACTGGTCACAGACAAAATTGCATTGGAATGAGCCATTTGAATTGCTAATATTATGAATACAGGCAAAAGTAAAATATTAAAACTTTAGGCCCTGTGAAAAAATCAAATAAAACATTTTCATGAGCGTTTTAAAGACCTATTAACATGGTTGAAGCAAATCATAATAAAACTATGAGAGCAATATGCAAGAGGTGAATTTCTTACACACCTAGAAATCTAGTTACTGGTATTGTGTTGAGAAATTTCATCCAGTCTAATATTTGTTTTTATAAAAATATCTACACTGCAAACATAACCTACAAAGTTGAATGAGAAACCACAGTAAATAATAATGTCAAGAAACTCAGTTTAAATAAGAATATTACTTGATGATATATGAATTATATACTTTAGGTATGATAAGGTATGTTTTTATGATACGAAATACGAATAAGCCAATAAAATTGAAACTGTTTAATGACCGGTGACTAGCAAAACCATCAATGTGGGGTAGACAATACCCCAATTGGCTAACTAATGATAATTGATTACTTTTGAAATAATAACTTAAATAGAAATGAATTAAGTAATTAAAACGATTTGATACCTGAAATTGATGAAAATCCAGTAAATGTTAACCTAGACACACAATAACTGCTGGCTGTGATGCATGGCGCCAAGGTGCAACGATTAGAGATGTGTCGTTCGGTCCAACGATCGAACGATCAAAATTATTTGAAGATCGAAGAAATCAGGTACACCGTGATATATTATCAATGCCATCTAAACTTTTCATGAGTGTACAGTTATATACCGTATTGAATATATTTCTTGCAAAAAGTCAATCAATCAAAATCAACAATTATATTTTGTTAGCCGAATAGAGTTTTATTTGTAATGATAGTTTTATCAATTCACTGGAAAACAGGAACTGAAATTATCAGTATCAGCTGATCCACAAGCTTACATGAGTTTGTCAGCTGACTCTGCTGAAATCAATGATTGTTTGACAAGTGAAAACCAAGGAAGAAGGAAGCAAGCAAGTGAATTTGAGGTTAAATTGTGTTCACAATCTTTTTACAGGTAATTTTATTTTTTTATCAAGTAATATATTGTCTACTGTTACAATTTTTGAAATTAGTTATAACTGTTATTGAATTTAATATTATTTATTATTCCACTGATTAATTTAAGACATTGTTAACTCCAGTAAATGCTCAACCTTGATATAATCATTCCATTGTTGTACATTAAACAAAAAATATAATATTAATTCTAATGCATATCCTGTATCTATCTAATATAAATCATAATATACAAATTGCATTCATTCGCATTTAGTTAGTATAGTTGTTTCACTGGATTCATATTACAGTGACATTAATATTATTGTTTAAAGTCCATCTTAGCCAACTATCCAATTAACAAGCCTTCACATTGATTTTAAATTGTGCAATCTTAATGACCCTGACGTGTGACATCACAGTTCTCTAGCCTGTTTTAAGTTTTCTACATGTTGAATTTAACTATACAGTGTTTCAAAAGTTAGATGATTCATTTAAAAAAATATTCAAAAAACGTTTTATATATATTTTATAGAACTGTATTTAATGTTGTCACAAATAGAAACACCTTGTTTGAAAGTATAAAATTGCGCAATAACAAACAGTGGCTTTAGTAGTTTAGTTACATTGTAAATTGCTGCCTCCACTAGACTCGAATGTGCTAAAACATTATCTTCATTCAATATAGAAATAAAATCCAAGCACGCTTGTTCCATTGTAAAAGCCATTTTCTATTCAACCACCATTTGCACTTAGTATGACGCAATTTTGCCCTATAAAAATGTCCTAATAAAAACCTGAAATGTTTTCCTTTAAAACAACCCCCAAACAAGCTCTGTACATTGTTTCATAAATTTGTATGCATTATAAAAGTCATAGAGTAATTTTTGAAGAACTCAAAACTTTCTATCAGCCCAGACTAGATTTACTTATAATTATTGTAATAAATAGATTAAATTTGTTTGTTTTTTTTTCAGAACACAACTATTGTCGGCCGAATTAAAGATGGTGTGTGTTCCATGCTTCATGATACCATTCCTGCTTATCGTTTGGCGCATTCTCCAGCCTTTCATCCTGAGGTTTTGGAATCCATGGCAAGTAACAGACAAGGATGGTAAAAAGGTTACCAAAGTCCCGTTCAATTGCGTCAACTGTGTGGAAAAAACAGATGAAGATGGCAACACAATAATGGAGTGCCCCATTTCAAAGAAGCCCGCAAGTAACGACAGTGAAACTCATCTGAAATCTTCATGAACCTCTTGTATTTTATTTCTTCTCATTATTGGAATATCAATGGCTATTATATTTGAGTTTAGAGAGCACTGGCAAAAACTGAAAAATTTCCACAAATCTAAGTTTTTGTTATTTGAAAATGGAAAAACCCAGAAGTGAGTTTCGTTCTGGAGTATTGATTAAGTTGATATACTATTATTAATAATGATTAATGCTAGTCATTCCACGTACACTGAAATTTCACCTCAGTATGCTGCTACAGTTACGGAACACTACAAGCACAAATTTGAACCAACAGTTTTTAATTGAATCTCCTTAGAAAGTCCGCTTGTATTCCTATCAATTCTTGAAGCGTTGTTTTCTTCATTCCGTTTTCACATAACTAATTTTCTACTATCCAAACATGTTTTTTAATCAAGATTTGTTTTTTGTTATGTATTGTTCAAAACTATTAAATCTGTTATAAGTTAAATTTTTGTGACTTCTATTATCACCTTCCATTGTAAACGCTATTCGAAAATACTCTATTCAAGCTATTCATGATTCTTGATCATTATACTAGATACAGTACTAATACTTGGCTTTGGGTATATATAAGAGTTGATAGTTTGCCTACAAATGGAATTTACTGTGATATTGCAATTATTCAAATGCTAATGAATTAATTATTATTAAACATAAATCCAAATTAAATACTGTAATTCACCCCGAAGACTTCTGCTACAGCATATATTGACAACAGGGTAAACAGCTATAGATGGAAATTCGATGAGCGCCACTATTCAAAAATACTAGACAAATAATACTAGACAAATAATTTTTGAATAGTAGCGCTCATCGAATTTCCATCTAGCTGTTTATCCTGTTGTCAATATTTGCAGTAGCAGAAGTCTTCGGGGTGAATTACAGCTTTTAATTTGGATTTTCATTTAATAATAATAATTGATAGTTTGCCAGAGAAGAGAACTAGTTTCTCTTAATCTGCAGCAGTCTGCAACTCTGCATTCTATTTACACATGGCACATAACTATACTTATTATTATACTATATTATTAATCCGGAAAATAAATTGGAAACAATATTTAATCTTTTTAGAACTTTTATTAGAATCTAAATAAATATTTCACATTCAAAACACAACTTGATTTACTTTTTAAGGCACATAATATGCCAGCTTTTTTTATGGAAAGATATCGAATAACTTCCAAAAATATAATATTTATATGGTAATACATTTCAATGGTCAATTCATTTCGAAATTCTTACAAATAAATAATATTCATATGGTAGTTCATTCCAATCGTCAGTCAATTTCGAATAAGCAAAAAATAATATTCATATGGTTTGCAATACTTCATTCATTAGTCCTTTTCATTCACTCACTAAACATTTCTTTCAATCATCAATCTCCTTCAAGACAAAATAATAAATAATATGAAACATAAATGATAGATATAATTGCCATTAAATACAAAACAATATAAAGCTAGGCTAAAATAAAAATCAATCTAATTTAATTAAAAAAGAAATTAAACAATATAGATTTTTTAAAAATCATGAATTAAAATTAAATTGAGAGACCCCAAAGGTTAGGCAAAGGCAATGGTTGCAGTCTGAATGCAGAGGGTGAGTAATTTGAAATATAAGAAAACCCTGATCAAAATTAAAAGGTTGGTTCTAACATATTAACTTTTATAAAAGGGAACACGTTTTTTTTTCTTGTAGGCCTACTATACTGGAAAGAAAACATTTCAATAAACACATTTTTTTTTCTTTTAGCCTACACACAATTTTTTATCTTGTAGGCTTCTATATTAGAAATAAAACATTACAATAAACACATTTTAATCCTTTACATACTTTTTTTCTTTTAGGCCTTCTATACTAGAAATAAAACATCACAATGTAATAACACAAAATTGAATGAATTATGCATTGTTCAATGGTTGTAAGCAGTGGTGTGATATGGTGTATAGGGAACAGTGTAACTGCTGAATGGTGGTATAGATGCTGTTGGGGAAATGGTGAGCGGACTCTGGTAGTAGTAGAGGGGGGCAGAGGGGGCCCATTGGGTGGGCGGCGGGGGTGTGAGGTCGTCGCGGCCTTCGGGGGAGGAATGCTCACAAGGCAGGAAACGGTCGTCGTATTCGTTGCCAAATTCAAGCAACCCTTGTAGGTGGTTGATGTAACGTATCGCCATCCTGTGAAATAAAGAACATTCAAACATTGATACAATATCTAATAAGGAAGATGCTAGCAAAAGTTGAAGTTCAAGCCAAGTGTCCGAGAGCTATAAACCATAGAGAAAAGATAGCACAAATATAGATAAAAATAGAAATCTAAGTACACTTTTTAAAATTGTTTACTCACAACATGTTTCGGCTATATGACGCCATTATCAAGATATCCCATGTTATGGGTAGTTTATGTTCAAAATTTCAAGCAGATTTTGTGCTAACTCAAGACGATTTCTGTCGAATACTGTCTAGTATCATAGAGAAAAGATAGCATAAGAAGATATCCCATGATATAGGTAGTTTATGGTCCAATTTTTAAGCCGATTTCATGTTAACTCAAGCCGACTACTGTCTACTACACTGTTTTGGCCGGATGAGAGTGTGAGAGCGGCACATATGTGAGACTACTAGCGTCACATAGCTTCACAAAAAAGAAATACTAGGATTATCGGCTTGAATTAACAGTGAAATTGGAACATACACGCCCTATACTATTGGATATATTCTTATGCTACGGGAGCGGTTGTCTACGTGATAAAATTCAAATTCATTTTAGTGTTACTTCAATAGAATGCACAACAAAGTCAAAAATAGAGAGATAGCACTGATATCTCAAAACACTGATAAGTCAAGAGAAGAGCTTCGGATCCCTTGGGTAGAAAACTTAGTAGAGTGGCGAAGGTAGCTTCAAACTTGAGAGTGATGAATGTAATGCATGTATTTAAATGGGGGCGCACATAGTGGAGCGATATGATCTGAGGCTTCTGACCTATTTTAGTACACTCTCAAGTTTGAAGCTTCCTTCTCCGCTTTACTATGTTTTCACCCTCAAGCGGGCTCTGCCAAATATTACTAGTTTGAATCATTGTTACCCATATTTCAACAGTTTCATCAAGGGAATCGTAAGGTTTCTACCAAAGAGGTAAAGAATAGGATATTCTCTTTTAAGGATAAAAGTATTTCTAATTTCTTTGTTACTACTCTCACCTGAGGGATTCAATCTTGGATAGTTTTTTGCCAGGAGGCTTGCATAACGGCAATTTATCTCTGAGAGCATCAAACGCGATGTTCATGTCTCTCATTCTTGTTCGCTCTCTGTCACATGCTGTCTTCTTGTAATCTGCAATGGAAAAATACAAGATTGTATTAGGTTGTGGTGGAAATTCAAACTTCATGTACTACAGTGATAAATAATATAATAAATAGCCTATAATATAAATAACTTGGCTGTTCCTGTCTTACTAAACTAAAAATCCAGGTACACATTTTCACATTTTATTATTGCATAACAATTAATGATAATAGCTTTATTTGCCAGATCAACATTACAAATTGAGGAAAGTTACAATATATAATCAAATAGATTTTTCACAATACAGTAAAAATAAATTATTCTTGCTGGCATAGCCGGCAAGGAAATACCTGAGCGTCTGCTGTGAGTTCAAAACCAAGAATAAAAATTTTACATTCGTGAAGACAAATTACATAATAAAACAAAGTTACAATACTAACATCGACTATACATAATTGTGGTTGTTTTTTATTATAATAATTGAGTTTCTTCTGTGTGGATAGAGGATGGGGATGTATCATGTATTTTTGTCCAAGCATATTTTCATCATGATGTTTTTTTGTATGATGAACACTATAGTCTGTCCAAGCAGACGTGAACTCTGAAGGATTAGGCCGACCCACCACTACTCACACATCCAATCGCAGACCGCGTTTGTGTGTGTGAGTAAAGCGACGGTCTGCATACCTGCTCGCTAATGATTCTTCTATGAATCGCCTACTTGTGCTAAAGAAATACATTTTTCCAACTGTCAACTTTACTTAATTTGTACCCCAATTACTGAACTCTAAAAATTATTCCTTTCAAAATGAGTCCAAACACGGTACAATTGTGACAACTTTAAACAGTTTTATAGTCAAAAGGTTGCAATATAATAAATAAATTATACTTTTTCAAAAGCTTATTAGAGTTGTCACAAATGTACCGTGTTTGGACTCATTTTGAAAGGAATGATATGTAGATTTCAGTAATTAGAGTACAAATTGAGAAAAGTTAACAATTAGATAAATGTAATTTCTCAGCACAAGGAATAGCACAGACATTCTATTGGTTTCAATTGAATTGTTCTTCGTTCATTCCTAGAAGACCCAATAGCGCAGTTAGGCAGGGCGTGTGTGCCTGAGCGTGGGGGAGCGAGGTTCAGCTTATTCCTTCAGGGCTCACGGCTGCTTGGACAGACTATACAGTGATATCAAATTTAAACTGTGAGCATTTTCAATAATATCAGCACTTCCCATTCAAACAATGCATTATAGCACGGAAAAAATATCCGTGTTGCCAAATTGTGCCATGTTGACAACACAATCGATGCAAAGTTGTCAATTCGAATATATTCTGTCATAGCATGGGCTTGCATGAAAAAATTGAAATATCACACAATTTAGCAAAATGAACGTTATAATTTTGCCCAAGTCTTAACTTATTTCATTGTGAATATAGTGTTCTCACACAGGTTATGAAGACACATATTTGGAGAAAATGTTAGTTTCCTATTCTTTCTTTATTTCCTTATTCTTCATAATGGAACTACAAGAAGGAAGCAGCGCTCCTGCAGTATGTGACACGTCAAAGTTTAATCTATGAAATTATTCAATAGGGCTACTCGAAAGAAAAAGAGACTTGAAAATGGTTTGAAAGCCAAAACTAGTTATTGTCTTTTATATGAGTGTTTATATAACAAAAATCGGGAGAAAAAAAGGTACTATGATATTATTTCTCTAATATTACTAATATACTTCATCGAATATTATTCAGTTTGATGCTGAGGATGAATTTAAGTGATTTACTTGCCTTTATCTGATTGAGTCTGTCGCGCTCTCCACTGGCTTCTGGTTGCTTTGCGAGTAGGCACGCATGTGGTGCCTTGAGGTGGTACACATGTGCTGTCATCAGTAGGTGCGTATGTGCCATCGTCAATAGGTGCGGGTGCCCTGTCATGAGTAGGTGCAGGTGCATATGAGATGTCATAAGTAGATGCGAATGCGCTGTTGTCAGTAGGTGCGCATGCGCTGTCATAATTTGCTGTGCATGCGTTGTGGTCAGTAGGTGCGCGTACGCTGTTATAATCTGCTGCGCATGCGTTGTAATCTACTGCGCATGCGCTGTCGTGAGTTGATGTGGCGCTGACTAGCGGTGGAGGCTGGCAACTGTTGGCGTAGTTCACAGTGGTCATGTCAAGTGGTGCGCAGGTCATGTTGTAGGGAGGAGGCTCCAGCGTGGTAAGGCATAATGGCTCGCTCTGTATCTCTGCACTGTCAGCATTTTCGGTGGGGCTGGACGGAATCTCCGGACCACAGTCCAACATTAGTTCTCTTTCCACTGCAGGCACCAAATCCTTCAAACAAATTGGAAATCTATCAGTTTCACATACCTAATCAGGGCCCTGTTGCATGAGAAAATACAAACTAATAATATTAGTAGTCAGCTGGTTATTAGAATAGAAAATTATTAAAAAATATTATACAAATTATTATAAATATTATTAAAATTTGGATTGTATTTTCTCCTGCAACAGGACCCTGTTTGACAAATTGTTAGAATGAGAAAATACAAACTAATAATACTAGTAGTCAGCTAGCTATTAGAATAGGAAATTACAAAAATATAAGCTTGAATTTTATCATGCAATAGGGCCCTGTTTGATATATGGTTAGAAATTGTAACAGAGATATTTTATTGCATGTCAAAACCACTAATTTATTGATACAATCTGAGATAGGCTACTAGTTTTGGTTATTATGATGGTGATTGATAATGGTGTAACAACCGCAGCTAGTAATAGCATAGAGAAACAATAGCGTAAGTAGATATCCCATGGTATATGTCGCAACTTTTACTGTTATCTCAAGCCGATTATTGTCGATTTTTACTGTTTTGACCGGGTAAGAGTTTATGAACGGCACAATATGAGAAACTACCAGCGTCATAAGGCTTCACAGGAAAGAGCTACGTGGACTATCAGCTTGAGATAACAGTAAAAGTTGCGACATAAACGCCCTATACCATGGGATATCTACTTACGCTATTGTTTCTCTATGGTAATAGCCTACAGTATCTAATGAAAACCACTTGATGTTGTCAAGACCAACAATCTATTGGAACAATAAATTTGTGATACTAGTTTCGGGTGTTACACTACATGATTAATCATTATTAACAACCGAAACTCTCAATCCAATAATAACAATTATCAATATTCAATAGAATCAAATGAGTGGTTTTGACAATATCAAGTTGTTTTCATTCATTATAGATATCTACCAAACCTACCCCATCACCTTCATAACAATATAGAAAGCTATCTACTCAAAATTGTTTGAACGGTTTGAAGGTTTGAACGAAATGTGACATCTGGTGGATTAAATTATGGTATGATTGCACTTACTATGATGTGGTACATTCTGAATTCAAATCAAAATCAAATCAAATCATTCATTTGCCATACAATAAATACATATTCAAAACATAATGAAAGAAAATACATATATCAAATACAAATAGCCAAGAATTACAAAAATATCTAAGAGCTGTTCAGATTTCGTTTAGGCTGCACTCTACCAACAACCCTAGAAAATTGTTTTAAACATTTTTCATGGCCTTCAATGGATTACAGCCAATATTTATAAGTCTAGAATTTTAGTTTTTTCAATGTCCAGTACCTACCATGTCTAGAACTGATTTACGAATACATAATGATAACTAAAATTCAAATTTAATTTATTCCAAGACAAAATAAAAACAAAATTACAAAATAATACAATATTCAATTATCGTATGTAATGACATACCTACCTACATTCTAGGGTATTATAAGAAAATGCTTCATATTAGTGTGGCTTGTGCTGAAGAGAATGAAAGCAGAAGAAAAAAAAGTAGGCCTACCTACCGTAGCCAAGTAATAGTTTCTTGTACTGTTTAGTTTCTTGTTTCTGTACTTGTAGACAAGTACAGGGTAAAAAAGTAATGAGTGGAGGAGTAAAATTTAAATATATACTGAGAGTACAGTATGAATTACTTAAAAAATATTATTATTGACTAATTGCTACAGTAATAATGTAATAATTCTTATAAAAGCTTCTGTACTTATCTTCAAAGTACACTCAATCAAAATATATTTAATTCAATTTTATATATCAGTGTGGAGAAAATTGATAGAGAGAAACCACAGTAGTAATTATTCCATGCCCCCTGTGGGTTGGGGGAGCTTTGAGTCGAATATCGTACTCAAGAATGCATTGAAAACCAGAATTCACCCACAGTATTCCTGCTTGAATGAAAAAGACTAATAAATTGTCAAAAAAAGACTAAGAAATTGTATACCTGCTTATCGTAGCAGGCGACTAAAAGGGACCCGAAGGCAACTCCAGATGTTGTATTGCCTTCAAACCCACCGGATCTGCCCCATCAGGGCAGTTTCGGAGGGGCAAAAAGAAAAACCCAAGAGACCAGAGATGGGTGAAACTCCAGGACAAATGTGGGTCAAGAGGCTGAGTCGAGGGTGGCCGGGCGCCCTAGAGGCAGTTTGGCGTCCCCTCTCTCAGCGGAAGGACTCACAAAAAGGCCAAGAGTGGAACTCACGTAGGTTACGAGTTTGTGGGTGGAGAGGCCAAAACCCACCACTGATCAAGAAGGGCGGCCATTCAGGCAACACTTCTGGGAGGGGGGAGGCTTTTAACCCTGCGAAGTTTCGGAGGGGCAAAAAGAAAAACCCAAGAGGCCAGAGATGGGTGAAACTCCAGGCACAAATGTGGGTCAAGAGGCTGAGTCGAGGTGGCCGGGCGCCCTAGAGGCAGTTTGGCGTCCCCTCTCTCAGCGGAAGGACTCACAAAAAGGCCAAGAGTGGAACTCACGTAGGTTACGAGTTTGTGGGTGGAGAGGCCAAAACCCACCACTGATCAAAGAAGGGCGGCCATTCAGGCAACACTTCTTGGGAGGGGGGAGGCTTTTAACCCTGCGAAGTTTCGGAGGGGCAAAAAGAAAAACCCAAGAGGCCAGAGATGGGTGAAACTCCAGGCACAAATGTGGGTCAAGAGGCTGAGTCGAGGGTGGCCGGGCGCCCTAGAGGCAGTTTGGCGTCCCCTCTCTCAGCGGAAGGACTCACAAAAAGGCCAAGAGTGGAACTCACGTAGGTTACGAGTTTGTGGGTGGAGAGGCCAAAACCCACCACTGATCAAGAAGGGCGGCCATTCAGGCAACACTTCTTGGGAGGGGGGAGGCTTTTAACCCTGCGAAGTTTCGGAGGGGCAAAAAGAAAAACCCAAGAGGCCAGAGATGGGTGAAACTCCAGGCACAAATGTGGGTCAAGAGGCTGAGTCGAGGTGGCCGGGCGCCCTAGAGGCAGTTTGGCGTCCCCTCTCTCAGCGGAAGGACTCACAAAAAGGCCAAGAGTGGAACTCACGTAGGTTACGAGTTTGTGGTTGGAGAGGCCAAAACCCACCACTGATCAAAGAAGGGCGGCCATTCAGGCAACACTTCTTGGGAGGGGGGAGGCTTTTAACCCTGCAGAGTTTCGGAGGGGCAAAAAGAAAAACCCAAGAGGCCAGAGATGGGTGAAACTCCAGGCACAAATGTGGGTCAAGAGGCTGAGTCGAGGGTGGCTGGGCTCCCTTGAGGCAGTTTGGCGTCCCCTCTCTCAGCGGAAGGACCCACAAAAAGGCCAGGAGCGGAACTCACGTAGGTCACGAGTTTGTGGGTGGAGAGGCCAAAACTCACCACTGATCAAAGAAGGGCGGCCATTCAGGTAAAACTTCTTGGGAGAGGTGAAGCTTTCGACCCTGCGAAGTTTCGGAGGGGCAAAAAGAAAAACCCAAGAGACCAGAGATGGGTGAAACTCTAGGCACAAATGTGGGTCAAGAGGCTGAGTCGAGGGTGGCCGGGCTCCCTAGAGGCACTTTGGCGTCCCCTCTCTCAGCGGAAGGACCTACAAAAAACGCCAGGAGTGGAACTCACGTAGGTCACGAGGACTAATCAGTTTGAAGAGACTGCGAAGCATAACACACTGGATTTCGGCAAGCAACAAGGTGATGAATGGGATGTTAGTATGGGGAAAAACTCCTGGTTCATTTAAAGGACACAGGTATTGGTTTGCCTAACTAACTTACTACTTGGGAACACAACAAGCTTCGGTTGACGTGTGGGGTTCTTTGAACCTTTGGATCCTTGAATCCGTCCCGTCATAAACAATAAAAATTATAAATAAATAAAATAAACAATAATTATTCCATATGAGTGAGTTAGAGATATCCCTAGTCACTAGTCTAATATTATTGGAGTTATAAGTTGAACAATAAGAATACAGTATCTAATGAATTAGAAATGGAATTATTATCAACTTTTTAACCAGATCACTCTCGTGTTATCGGATGGGCACGTTAACTGTCGGTCCCGGCTGAAGTATGACAGTCGTGAGGCCCATTGACGGCTTAAATTATATATTCAGGCGGTGGGACCTTCCCGCAAGGGACTCCCCACCAACAAAAGCCATACGAATATACTTTTTTTATTAACTGGAAAAATTGAAATTCAACAGAGGTGAAACGTATTCTCTAAAAAACCTGAGGTTTCATCACAATTTCTCTACAAACAAATTTAAGAAATTCTAAAAAGTGAGCACAGTTAGATTTTTATATAGGTAACAAAGACATCAGAGAGTTTCATCAATAAAAACCGTTGCGATGCTGAGAAACATCTCTTATAGACATTAGACATCAATCTGTTGCACAAAAAAAAGAAAATTTGAGACGCACAAAACAAATTGAGAAAAAGTAAACTCAGTTATAGCATAGAGAAACAATAGCGTAGCTTACGCTATTATTTCTCTATGGCTATAGGTTTTAGATAACAAAGGTATGAGAGAATATCATCAATAAGAACCGTTGCATTGCTAGAACCAACCACTTCTATTAACAGACATGAAGATCGCACGGAAAAATTAAATCTATGCTATAATAAAGGGAAGAATTGGTTTATACACGTACGGGATAGGAAATTCACGAAAGACGCATCATCTTGTTTGAACTACTGGACTAATTAACTTGAAATTTTTCATATAGATTATAGATTCTCAATTTATCGAGGATTGTTATAGGCCTATATCAAATTCTTCAAGATTCCAGTAGGTCAAGGTTTTAATCAGACCTCTGCGGAGCATGGGTTACCTGCTAGTCAAAAATGAAGTATTTTAATAGGGCTAGGCCTACTGAATGTTTATAGAAGATAACTAGCACCTTATTGTTATATTTTTTTGGAAAACATACACTTGAGAATGACATAATGTCGAAACTAGTCGTTTTTATATTTGAAAATAATACAAGAGTAGGCTTACCGCGGTACTAGTTATATTTTCTATAATTAAATTGAAAGTATAGCATGATAGAATAAGAGTAGCCGTCTAATGAACACAGTGCTTACCTCAGTTTCCACATTGCTACTTTCGAGTTCTTCTTTGACAAAACTCATGTCGATGTGTGATGTTATAACCGATACCGTACAGGGTTCGAACCTCTCACCACTGTTGTGATCGCTTCACTAGATTCGTCGTCGCGTACGAATGCGTTCATTGAAAAGTATCTAATAGCATGCACCTGATCAAACATCGCCATCAAAAGCCGACGTATTGTTTGAAATAGTTGAGCGGTAATGAGGTGTTTGTTTTAGATTTAAGTGACTTCCAACCGTTTTCTTATAATTACCGAATAATTTCAATCGTAATTCGTATCAGATAGGAGGGAAAAATCCCTCTCTCAATTGAGAAAAAGCAGGCTTCCGTTATCATGGAGGTTGATAATGTTGGATGATCGGTAATATTTCATCTCAAAGGAATAGACTAAAATCCACAAAAAAGTCACCAAACGATGTAGGTAATTCATTTTGATAAAAATAGGATTTCAGCAATCCTGCGCTACATAATTCAGATTACAAACCGCTGAAAGTTTCTTTTTACTTTTCGATGGGAGTAAGCAAGCTCAAATGAAAAATTCAGGCGAGCGAAGCGAGTCTTCAAAATATGAACGTTTCATAACTGATGAGATCAGTTATGCCTGCTTATGATGATTCAGCAGGGGGTCCAGGGATGAGTGGTGCCCCCTGGCTAGACGGATAATGCGAGAGGAGCCCCGCCCCTGGCTAGATAAGGCGAGCGAAGCGATCCTGCCAGATAGTAAACTAATACAATAATTATTAAATACGTTACCAGTATAAGAGGAAGTGATACAAAACTATACTTTGTCCAGGCTGCGATGATCGCTGAAAGATTAAGCTGACCCTCCTACTACTCACACACACAAGTGCAGTCTCCTTTTGTGTGTATGAGGTAAGGGACGGTCTGTCTACCTGTATACTAAGTAGTATACATAGTATATCAATGGCGCAGGTAGGCCGAGCGTGTGTGCCAGCGCGTAGAGGAGCGAGGGTCGACTTAATCTTCCAGCGCTCATCGCAGTCTGGACAGAGCATAACAATGGCTGGATGATGTATTCAGTCACCTTTTTCGCTTCAATTGATCAATTTCAATCGTTCAAATTCCGAATATCGTAGTTATGTTATCCAGAACTCCGACGATAAAGTAGGATATAACCGTAGTCAGTATAGTTTCAATACGATTGAAAGTTATATTCAAATCTATTGGAATTTGTAGTTTACTCGTGTAAGGTGAATGGGTCGGGGAGTGTTGGTATTAGAGTATGTTAAGAGGTTGGGGAGGGTCATTAGGGGTGCTGAGAGACATCTCTCCTCTATAGTAAAGTTGATTTCACACCGCCGTTTGAAATGTATCTTTTAAAAGACGTAGCCGACTTATCTCCTAATGTTAATCAATATGTCCATATTCAAACCGGCGTAGCGTAGATGTAGCATTAGAAGACACGAGGGCTATGTCTTCCGAAAACGTATTCCAAAAGCTACGCTAAGGCGGTGTGTGATAACGATAAGCTACACTCACCCAAGGTGGAAGGATGCAGACTATCATCTGTACTCCAGATGGCAAATTCCATGAGCAGACTGGAACAATTTCTCTTTGAGGACTGCTTAGCTCTTATCTGTGCGTAAATGTATTTTGCGTAGATGTAGCATTAGAAGACACGAGGGCTATGTCTTCCGAAAACGTATTCCAAAAGCTACGCTAAGGCGGTGTGTGATAACGATAAGCTACACTCACCCAAGGTGGAAGGATGCAGACTATCATCTGTACTCCAGATGGCAAATTCCATGAGCAGACTGAAACAATTTCTCTTTGAGGATTGCTTAGCTCTTATCTGTGCGTAAATGTATTTTGCCGCCTTCCATATAAGAAATAGAGGGAAGAAAAACACTCCTCACTCTACTGACAGGTGTTTGAATGTTCCGCAACGTAAGTCAAGAAAGAGGTCTATACACGATCCCAATATGCATTGCAGCATCTTACCAGGAATTAGCAATATGGCCGATTGCATATTGTTTTGAGGGTTGTTTTTTTTTTTAGAAAAAAATGGGCGAATGCTCATCACCTCGAAATTATAATGACTGGACTACACATATCATTATTTGGAAATAGCCCATTACTTACTATCAACCAGTTGAAGCAGCTCCAATCCATTTTCTGCAACCGTACTTAGTCACAACAATCTGATAAGGATGATGGCGTTATCACAAACTGTTTGACCACAAAATCCGCTAACTTCTTTTGTATCGGCACCTCTTTGAGACTGAATCACATCACAAACTAGAGTGCATCACGCAGGAGTGAAGTCGCTTGAATTGTTAGATATTTTAACAATATAATTAGCTGATGCGTTCGAGTATATTCCAGCTGGAAACAGCAAGTGAGGAGCTGTAAGGGGTTGCTGCGACGGCTATGTTGCAACTGCGGTCACATGTTTCGTTATCATCTTCACGCAGTGATAACTCAACTCTCGATGATGCTTCACCACCCGGTGGTCCACAGCGGCTCATGGCAAATGCTGATATGTAGGCATAGGCGTCTGGACTTTTATTTCACAAATTACAAACGTAAACTATATAATTCTTTTGCATATGATGGTCTATTAGATAGACTATTCTATAGACATCATAGACTACTTTTTATTGATAAATACTACCCCGCCCTGATTAAAAATAATCTAGTATTAGATAGAATGTTTTTTCCTGAAATGGAGATAACCCTACACAACCCGATGTCTATCAATAAAATTTATTAGTAATATTAATCAAGCACGAGATGGAATGTTTTTTCCTTAAAAATAAAGACAGGCTTACACAGACAATCGTCTATAAATAAAAATAATTATGTACTATACATAGAAAAGATAGTCCACGTTTATTTATTAGGCCTAGTAATTGTTAGTCAAATAAAAGTTTAATACAGACGAAATAAGTTGCAATTGGCGTCTGTAAAGCAAACAATTTCGTCAGTTACTGAGAAGTACGCTTGCAATTCCTTCCCACGTTTCACTTCCTGCTTTGCATATTTTTTATATTGCACCTTTTACTATAGTCAAAGATTGCACTCTTTGTTCCGTATTCTAATTTGCCCTTTCTACAAGATATTTTATTTATTCTATTGTTTCTTTATCCTGAAAAGCCGGAACACAGTAGGCTACTGTAGCTCAGTAGCAGACATCGCAGTTTAGTAGCGTAGCCAGGATTTTAAAATGGGGGTTGACCAAAAATTGAGGGCCCCCTTTCGACTTCACCGGGTGTATACCATCTGACCGACCTAAAAACTGACCGACTTGCAAATTGACCGTCCTACAAACTGACCGTCTTGCAAACTGACCGTCCTGCAAAGTGACCGTTCTTGTAACGACTGTCTTATGACGTCATAGAACAGTCGGACTGTATTATCGGGCTGGGTATTAGCAATACACTATTACTAAGTAATAGAGGTATTGGTATTAGTTGTTCAACTGGAGAGCTGGTCGACAGTCAAAAATGTAGACAAAAATAAACTTGAAGGACTTGACGATAGGATCGTTCCACTTCCACTCTGGATAAACTTTACACTTCACGGTTTAAAGGTTATGTTTATGTTAACATGCTTACTGTAGTGCTTACATGCTTACACTTTACAGTGCGTTATACATTTTTAATTAGTTATTATTATTAGAACTCACTGCAAGTTACAAATCAAAGGTAAATTTAAAACTTAAAATTACCTATATGAATATAATTTAAAACAATACGTTACGTAGAGTAGCTAAGAGAAAGTTGATCATTTTTACATTTATTTGTAGGCCGTATGTATTGTAGATACAATAATAAATAAATTCTTTGTTAGTAGTACGGCAGCTTCAAATAAATTTATTGTGAATAAAAAATAGCCTATTATGGAAACTAATCACTAACCTAATCACCGGTTTTACTTTCTTAATACATTGTATTCTAGTACATTTTATCAGTAATAATTGCATTGCTTATATTGTTATAACTTACAAATTTCAATTAGATGTACCTTGTGTAATTTTCGAAATACAATAATGCACTTCAAAACGCTGATTTTAGCCTTATCTTTGGCGTAATTTTAATAGGCTATGTCACAGTATTTGGAAACATTGCATTATTTTTAAAAAAATGGAAAATGGTAGGGCTAAAGAATGAAATCGGGTGATAGCAATTCTATTTTTACTAAAATAATTATTACAGACTGATGATTTTTTCTAAATCAATGTTATTTTTTTATATTCGATTGATATATTTATATAATAATAACTTCTAATTAATGTCAGTTGCACAGAAGCCGGCTAAATTTTAACCGTGATTAATTTCACAAAGAACCAATCAGAGAAGGCATTTTTTTAATACGGTTTGTGATTGGCTCTCTGGAATTAATCACAATAAAATTTAACCGGCTCTTGGCACTTAGTCATGGATTTAACAATGAAACAGACAATCCTTTTTCATACATTGTTGTGATTGAATGGAATTCAGTTTACTCAGTGGAAATGTTTATTTAAAGGTATTTTATATTGTATTGACTCAAAATTATTACAAAATTGTGTTTGTAAAAGCTCTTGATTTAATAAAAGCATTATTATTGTTATTAAAGGCTATTTTTATCACGGCTAAGTATTCGCTAAAATCTGGTGAATTGATATAAAATGTGTAGGTATTACCTATAGGCTACCAGACTTGAGATAATCTATAGGTACCTTTTCAAACTTGATTCAAGAAAGTATCTCATTGTAGCCTAATAATTGAGAATAGACATTCGTATTTTAGAAGGATCACAACATGTAATATTAAGAATAGGAATTGTATTGAGAAGTATGAATTCAATTGAGATTCCGGTAATGAGATATGTTAGTCAGAAATTTCTGTTGAAAATCCAGTTGATCTTATTAAATAAATCTGAATTAAAATTCATGCAAAGAATGCAAGTATGGAATGTGATGTTGGACAAGTGGAATATTTTTAATCTTCTATAAAAAACCTCCCATGTAACTTACATCTTACTATTTCTCAATTACAATTCACCACAATTTTTAATTACAATTGAAAGCTTCCCAAATAAAATGAAAAAATGTGTAGAAATATTCATTTTCAAAAGGGTAAAAATTATATCAAGTTAAAATACAGTATTTCTACCAATAAGAGTCAATCATACGTATGATAACTGGGTGAGAACAATTACATAAAGAGGAATATTGTGATTTGTGGGTGATGAGATGGGTGTTAAAGCGAGAGGCGAGCTGATCGATTTGGAACTATAAGCCATGGGTGTCAGATAGGAACTATACTTGTTCAATGTGTAATTTAAAAGAAATTGAGAACGTTTTCACTTTGGTTGGGCGATGCCCATGGTTGGAAGGATGGAGAATTAAATGGTTAGGGGCGGCGGTACTCTCTAGAGAAGTATTTATGTCTTATATGAATGGCCTAGATTGGAAGAGATTAGCTTCTTATTGTAGGGACGCGGAGATATAGGCGAGAACTAGTCCAGGATTTCAACTGGTAGGGTTTTTGTCATGCTAGGGGAAAAAAATTTATCTACAATAGGTCAAATTCATGAGTCCTCTACCTTCCAGAGTTTTATTGAGAGCAAACAAACTGTTGAATTAGTTAACAAAATAAAGAAAAAGTTAGATTTATTTGTTAGAATAAGTTCAGTGCTAGCATTATTTGAAATTTATTATTTTCTTAGGTTCTATTTCCGAGGTATTTTATGCTTTTTTTTCTCAGATTTTTGTTGTGTTTTCGATTATACAAGTATAGTCATCTCTATTGCTTGATATTGAATTTACTTTCATGTATTGTCATAGGTTCAACATTTTACCGACTTTCTGGCTGACGATCAAAAAGTATCAGCCGTAAATGTGTGTTACAAAATTCATTGCATTGTATGAAAATATGTTCAATAAAGCATTTTTTCTTCTTCTTCTTCTTCTCTCATACGTATTGGAAACTATGAGCCGAATCTGCAATAACTGGTTCTGAATAAACTGCTCGACTTGCCAGATTAGACATCCTATGTTTAATGAAAGTATCAGATAATCCATAATTCATATCATAAATATTCTTAGTAATATTTAAGGCAGCTTTGCTACTATTGGTGGTATTCGTTGGAAGGCTTTTCAGTGCCTAGCTAAAGATGCGTCTACACCAAATTTATTAACAAAATTTTTATTTTTCCTTCCTTATAGATTCTATTAGATTGAACATACTGTAACTTATCATACAAATGATGTGCTTATGTGGTTTGTCAAGATCCGTTAATGTAATAGAATCTATAAGACGGAAAATAAACATTTTGTTAATATCTTTGGTATAAACGCAACTTTAGAAGAAACGACCGAGGTGATTATTGATAAACAAGTCATACGATGATCAAACTAGAAAGATTTCTAGGCCTTTGAAGCATGACGAGCTAATCCTGTTAATTTATTTATTATTTTACAAAGGTGACTTTGTAGAAGTATTTTAAGCCTAGGTGATGATGATGCTGGGATGAATGATAATACAATGAAGGTAGAGTTATGAATGAATAAAAATGATAGGTTATGCTATCCTCTTGATTGATTTGAGTCCCTTTTTCAATCCAGAAAAATAAACTAAAAAATTTGATTGATTTGATTAAAAACCGAATATAATAGAATGATGACATTCAATAAACTCTCAGAACTTGAAAATATTGAGTTATTAGAAAAATTTTGAACCAGAAATAAAACACAAACTAATTACGACATTTTTTAAAATCAGGCAACTTAAAAACTTTTGTATTTCAAAAGAATAAGAGTTATTTTAAATATATATCCTTATTTACAATATTGACTATTCAATGGGTAAATTCCTACTTTAGGGAGTATCTCTCATCTTCGAGTGCCTATTCCTACCAGACAAACTGAAACAAAAGTAGGACATTGTGATGTTCATGAACATGGGACGTTGTCACAGCATTGCGTTTACATTGCAGGCTGATAAACAGGCAGTCTAGTCATAAATAAACATGACCTAATAAATCTATTTTATTTGGTTCAAAGGTAAGAGAAAATGTGTGGGAGGCTATGTTTTGGCTTTTAAATGGCAATATGTTACTACTGGCAAGCAGCTGGAGGAAATCATTGAAAATGCACGTCCACGATATGAAATCGATGTGTCTAAAAGCTACTTCAAGTTTTGGTTGTACAATAAAAATTCTAACTAATTTTTATCGAAGTCCAAAGTCTAACTACACACACATCAATTTTTGAATGAACAATTTTTTGCCGTCCTTATAACTCTACCAGGAGCTTGACAAACTCATGATCACATCATAAATATGTTTGTCAAATTTTGTTCAATTTAATCAAATTTATTAGGATTGCATAAAATCGTAAGTTGAAAAATTGATGTGTGTGTTACTAGACTTGAGACTTATTCACACAACATATTTACACAACATATTCCAAACTTTCATAATAATTATTTGTCTAGTAGTTTCTCAATCACATATAAACACTTATTCTCTTTTTCTTTAGGGCTTTTTGTAATATAAATAGAAATACAAATCTCAGTACCCTTTTAAATTATTTTATCACTACATGATTTGGACATTAAATGCCATTTTCAAGTCTGAAGCATTCCGATTCATTTTCAAACTTGAAAATGGCATTAATGTCCGAATTAAGTTGTGATAAAATATTTAAAAGGGTTCTGAGATTTGTATTTCTATCTATATTTAAACATTCATTTATATTTTTTATTTTTATATTTTATCCAAGTTGTATTATATTGTGTTGTAATTAAAAAATAAAGTGATAGATTTTATCAATTTAATAGTAAGCACTATTATTCACATTAGTCCAATTATATTTTCTTATGACTCTCAATATATTTCTTGAATATTCCAATGCTGTCTGCTGTACATTATAATTTTAGTCGAGTCAGATCTGTAATGCAGCATCTGGACAATGCTTTAACAATGATCATGTCTGAACTTTCCTTGTTGGACTAGACCCAACAACAGTGATTTTTCATGTGAGGAAAAAACACTATATCGAAAATTTGAAACAAATTAGTTTTTTTTAATGATAGAAATAAAAAGTCTTGATATTCTACATAATTTTCAAGTTGCAATTTATTTATTTATATTAATACATTATAATATTTACAGATCTATCCTAATAATATTTCCTATCCACCTAATATTTACAACCTCTTCTGGAGATACGGACAACCTGAAAAGATAAAATTATTTTTTTTAAATCAGTTATTTGAATTAAAACAGTAATATTACCTAGTTTATGAGTCAGGAGTTCCTAATCTTATCATCACATGTTAAACTGATTGAACCACATCTGTAGATTATCAATAAATATTAGGACATTATATAATCATAGTAACATCAAACTAAAATGCATATAGAAAATGCATTCAAACATGCTTACTTTAGATAATCTATAGTAGGCTGTGATACAAATCAATAAAAATGCATTTAGAAAATGCATATAGAATCCATAAAAAATATTTAATCGAGCATTAGCGAGTTTTTACTTTCAACTCAAGGCCAAAGTCGTTGTCCGTCGTGTGTATGTTCAACAATAACTTTTGAAAGATTTGATCAATCAACTTCAAATTTTGAACACTATTCTTCGACTCTTTTTACAGCTCAAGCTCGTTGGCCACAAAATTTACCGACTCCTTCGTCCTTTTTCAGGATATAACAAATAACATTGAAATTGCTCAAGAAAAACATTTGTTGTGATTTATCATTAAGCCAGTTGAAGAATTCATTGCATGCAATTACTACAGTTTTTCCATTCATTCATTCATAACATCAGCTGAGGCTATTTGGGAGCTGTTACACAGACAGTCCTTCATGGGCTGACACATGATTTCAGCTGGCTAATTTGCAACTTTTACATCAACAAATGATACGGGTTGAGATATCAATGTGCGATTTTCTCTTGGAACTCTGTATTGAAATCATGTATCACATGACCATCTTCTCATTAAAAAAAATGAATTTCGATTCATATGAGGGACAAAGATGTTAAAGTGAAAGAGTAATTTTTCATTCAAATAGGATCCCCAATGAAACCTCCTTTCAAATAATTCTTGTAAAAGAAATATTTAGCTGTTTTCATAATTTTAATCAACTCTGTATAATAAAAATTTGCGGGTTTCAAAAATTACAATACAACAGTTCATGAGTGAGTTCTCCAACCCAGGGTGTCACTAGTGCAGAGTTGGTAAAAATTATGGATACAGCTAAATATTTATTTCACAAGAATAATATTACATTAGGATTCATTGGTTATCCCATTTGAAATGAAAAATTACTCTGTCGCTTTAATATAAATGATAATTTCCACATACTAAAATCAAGGTACAAGTAATATGTAACTTTTTGGCTGTCGACCATTGATTGTAATGGTTATCTCGCCAATCTGACACTTACCTTCTCACATCACTTCATCCTCTCCAGCAATATCAAGAAGGAACCACTCATTCTGAGGCAGTGGCCTATTGACAATGTTTTCGACACCATGAGCACTGCGTCAGAAAGTGTGTAATTCTTATTTCTCCGTTGATTAAACGACGAATCGCCTTTTTGATATCGCGAGTAATCTTGTTTTCCCTTGGTTGGTTGACTGCAATGTCTCTATGAACTCGAATGATATTATCATAAGAGGTTTTCTCTATTGTTTGGAGACTTCCTAAAAAGCAATTAATTCAAAGCATATTACAAGAAAATTTTAACAATTGCAAATGTCAAAGGACTTGAAATAACTGCTGTGCTCTCATCAGTTGAAACACTTTTTATTGATCTTGCAGCTGTGTATTGATCAAGCATAAAAAATACAATTGATAATATCTTGTATGCAGGAATTTTAGTAATTTTAAGCCTATGAGTTTAAAGGTAAATCTTGACCAAAATAAATTATTACTTCATCATCCACTATTATCTGATCTCCTTTGCTTAATTTTAATTTTTAATGGTTCTGTGTTTGAGTTTCCTCACTGTTGCAACCTAATTTTTTTAAAAGCCAATGATAAGTTAAATTGTAATGCACATTTTAATCTAATGTAATTATTCCAATTTCGAGGGCGTTCATGATGTTATTTCAGTATTTCATGATCATGATTTCAGTATTTCCTAGTGGAGGGCATGCATAAGGTTACGTCGAGGATCAAAACTTCAAATGACTGAATAATCACATATCCTCATACAGCTTGTTCATATCAGCTCGTCAAGGCGGTTACAAATAATCATTTATTATGTCACTAAAATTTGTTGAAAAAATAGAAAATTTCTCCTTTAGTGTATTTTAGCCAATATTTTTCAATGCATAGAAAAATGACCAATTTCTATATTCAAAACTGTGTGTCTCGGTAACTCAAAATGATACTTGGTCTTGATTTGAAGAAAAGAATCTACTCTTTTATGTAGGGGAATGATTTTTGTAAAAATATAATCGTGAAGTAAGATACGTTTGTTTCAAAAATCAAGAAATTTGCGATATTTTTCTCATTTTCACAGTTTTGACAGTTTTTCGATAATAAACAGTAATGCAAGATCAATTTAAGGCAACTATGCTTATAGAGCATGAAATTTTCTCTCATTTGAAACCAATCGCAAGTTTCTATCATGTATTTTACTCGTTTTAGAGACTCTTTAACAGTAAAATCGCAAGAAAAATTAGAAAATAAAAATCATCATTCAATTGGCGTAACTTTTGAACGGTAACAGAAGTATAATTCATGGGAGTGAAAAGAGGAGAAAATTCATTACAACCTCGACTACTTACTTTCCTTGTTACTTTCCTTGCCCTATTACCATAGGTAAGGAAAGTATTGTTTTCCGAAAAAAATTAAAGTACCCAATTTCTAAATTTCTATACGTTTTAAGGTACCCTGAGTCCGAAAAAGTTGTTTTTTGGTATTGGTCTGTATGTGTGTTGTGTGTGTGTCTGTATGAGGTATGTGCGTCTGTGTACACGATATCTCATCTCCCAATCAACGGAATGACTTGAAATTTGGAACTTAAGGTCCTTACACTATAAGGATCCGACACGAACAATTTCAATCGAATGCGATTCAAGATGGCGGCTAAAATGGCGAAAATGTTGTCAAAAACAGGGTTTTTTGCGATTTTCTTTAAAATTGCTCCAACGATTTTGATCAAATTCATACCTAAAATGCTATAGTCATTGATAAGCTATATCGTCAACTGCCACAAGTCCATTTCTGTAAAAATTCAGGAGCTCCGCCCCATCTATGCAAAGTTCGATTTTAGATTTCCAATTATCAGGTCTCAGATATAATTTAAACGAAAAATTTCGAGTGGAAAAAATTGAGCATGGAAATCTCTTCAATTAATGTCCAGTACATTTTCACCTTAAATTGAAAATAAGCTTGAAATTTGAGAAATGTAATTATTCAATTGCAAACTTTGGCAACTGTTGATTCTATTAAATATGATGAGATAGCAGATCTCGTGGGTATCCAGCGTTTATGAACTGTCACCAGCTGGCTCAGATCTTTGACTTGAGATGCGCGTTTGCACTAGCGTCAAGTGATCATTTTCATAACGGCAAGGGAAGTTGTGTGAGTGCGCCACACCAGATTTTTTATTTTTATCTGAAGTTTTCCACAAGATACGCAACGTTGCTTATGCGAGACTGTGAAAATGGAGGAAATATCACAAATTTCTCGCACATTCCAAGATGCGTATCTTGTGGAACACTTCAGATGAAAAATCCAAATATTAGTCCTGTGCGATCACTCAATCATTGGAAATTTATCATCTTTAATATCGTATAGAGAATGCTTTTTATCGTAAAATTCAAGGTTCTCGAGATTAAATGGAGAACTTGAAAAAAGTCCAAAAATTTGGTGGTTAAGTCGCCCTCTGGTGTGTTAGCAATTTCAGATTAGAATTCAATGCCCAAAATACATTTATAGAACCGTCGAAAAAACTTATTTCGGGGCTGTCCTGAAAAATACCATTTGACTGGACTATATACGAAACAGAAAAAAATAATGAAGCCATTACAATAATTAGCTACTTGTTACTGTGTGGTAAATAGGGTGTAATTTGAAAGATTTAAAATGGCTTCATTTGATATTTTTCACAAATTTTTGACAAGGAGAAGTTTTTTCTTCTGTCAAATTCACTAGAGTTGCGATGTTGTTTATAATTGCATTCCCATTTCAGAGACATTAACATCATCATGAAACGCTTTTAAGAAAATTAGGTTGCAACAGCGAGGAAACTCAACACATAACCATTAAAATTAAAATTAAGCAAAGGAATCAGAATAATAGTAGATGATGATGTTACAATTTATTTTTGTCAAACATTTACCTCAAACTCATAGACTTAAAATACTAAAATTCCTGCATACAAAATATTTTTCATGCTTTATATTAAGTTACACTTGGCAAAATATAACATTGTAAAGGTGAGAAAAAGTATTTAAATTAACTACATTAGGATATCTCTATTTAATACCTTGATTTTTTAGCCATGATTCAAATGTTGACATAAATATAAAAAAATCATGCCCCCCCAAAAATGTTGATGGCGCAAATTGCGCCATGCCCCCCCCCTTGTGGGCCCCCCTGTGTTGCGCATTTACGGCGAAACGCGGTATAGATTTTCATGCATTGACAGATGTTCCTTTTCAAATTGCGCGGCGACGTAGTCTATATACAGGTTTTGGAATTTCAAGGATATATAAAAGGAAAAAGGCGCCTCCCTCGTACGCCAATATATTAGAGTAAAATCAGACTATAGAATTATTCATCATAAATCAAGCTGTCGAGTGTGGATTATAATAATTGCATGCCATGACGCATATCTCAATGTAACTGGGAAAGAAATCAGCAACTGTGTAGACTATTGATGCGTGACTCATTGAATGCAATTTTCATGCACTATTAAATGAACTATTGATTGCGTGACTCATTGAATGCAATTTTCATGCACTATTAAATGAACTATGATTGCGTGCAATAACGCATGCAATTAATAACTAAAATACATAGTATTGGCTCTCAAATTTTCTCTGCTTGAACTCGGCTGTCCTGTTGCCAGTAGTTAGCTTTTGATGTTAGCATTTTTGATACACCAACCCGAACAGCCATTAGCCGTTTTCACACCGATATCTTGCCGACACGACACGACAGGATAGAATTACTCTGATGGACAGTATATGAGGAGGCTGCGGTTTATAAAACTGCGCGAGGTTACTGTTCACAGAACTACTAGTATTATACTTCGGTCTAACCAAGTCTACACATAAAATAACATAACATAATAAGTTCTTGTTGTCGTTGCTCATGCTTGAGAATATTAGCAATTTTTGTAAATTCGATTGATCGATCCAACGCATGTGCATTACTTCAAAGTATTAGCATTTTAAGCTTAGGTCTCTGAACCACGCAGCGTTATTGCGGGTTCCGTCAACCGGTGATACGCGAAAATCACGCGTGCGTGATAAAAAAGCGGGTGTTTTCTCTGACAGCAACCTCGCAGCGCGCGATTATATTTCAGTCATAGGCAACATAGATGTCCAACAACGTGTAGCTATGAAATTAATGAATTTTGTAAATGAAACCCTTGAACTTTTATTGACTGGGGATAAGAAGGGTTTTCTAGAATTGTGATTACCAGGCATCTGTTGGATAAAGATACCAGTTTAGGGAATTGTTTAGGCTTTCACATACATTGTTTTATGAGTACTGTTCTGTGAATAGTTGGCCTCGCGCAGTTATAAACCACAGCCTCCTCTATACTGTCCATCGAGTAAATTCTGTCCTGTGCTGTTGTGTCAGTGGCGTATCCGGGGGGATAGAGGATTATACCCCCCCCCAGCGAAATGAGACCTACATTTATTTCGTGGCTAATTCAGCAACTACTTAGTTAGCTTTCTTTATATTGTATGAGTCGAACAAATATCTAGGAGATGAGAGAATAGCACAATGATAATTATGAAATTATAAGCTAGACAGTGAATGGTCTAGTGTATAGGGACTGAGATAGCAGATTGAAAATAAAGATAGCACTTTAAGTGAGTCAATATTTGTTATTTTTCACCATATTATATGAAGAAATTCAATGTAGCTTATATTTTTCAGAGTTGATCATAGTTTATTGAGTTTCAGCATGTGGCTGAGAAGACAATTAGTATGGCACCCATAGTAGTTCATATCCTTAAACAATGCACCAGCAGCTTCTTCTACCCTTAAAATTTCCCGGTTTATGATAAAACGGGGGTATAGCCTAATTTCCACCGTTAACAGGGGAGATACATCCCTGAATATTGGGAAAATGGTTTTATTCCTCTCCCTAGAAAAAGTCAAGTTCAAGAACTGAAGTAAAATTATGAAAAATTGAACAAAACAGTTAATGAAAAGTATCTAATTATGATTTTGGTATTTTTATGCCTTTTTTATTTTATTATTATACTTCT
>NC_052507.1:65157277-65193939 GCF_014356525.2 Nilaparvata lugens | reverse complement strand
GTGATTATCAAGATATGGTACAAATTAGTTCTCAATCTGATGTTTAATGTTGATAGGGGTTAGATTGATGAATTGAAGCATGAAGTAAATGGTTTTTTTTATGCTCCTCCAAGCACTTGTGAAAATGAATAATAATGCTAAATATTTGTTTCTTTATGTGAAGCATTTAGTACTTGAGGTCACTATCACAGTCTGTATTAAATCTTCTATACGTTATAAATTTATAAAAAATTAGATCAATGTTATTGTGCTACTCACGAACTATTAATTCGAGTTCGACATCTGACGTACGTGGCAGTCAATGAGATCAAAACAAAAATATAGAATATCTGAAACAGGTTTTTGAAAATCTGAAATAGTTTAGAACACACACGAAACGGAGAATCCGAAGACCTTCCTCAAGGCGTTAGATCACAATAAATATCGAAAAATGTGGAGATTTTCCCTTACACACGTTGAGATTTTTCGTTGAGGCTAGGTGACTTCAGGCAATCCTTTGGATTTTTCGTTACATGTACAGCCTCCTTCAAACAGGGATTTCTACTTAGTAGCAATATGATTATGACAGTATGTATAAACCGCAGCTATTTGAAAATAAGAGAAGTATCGTTATTATCGTTATTAAATTTGCGATGAAATTCGGGAACAAAACAAACTTATCTCTTGAGAAAAAATGCAACCTCCAGAAATTGTATTGATTGATTCACCCATCTCCCAGCTCCCAATCTGCCAGTTGTGACATCTTTTCTTCTCTTTCTTATTAAAAATAATAGACTGTCTGTTCCGGTTTGGTATTTTATCACATATTATTATTATGTTGATTATTGTAGGTCAACATATTCATATATGGTAACGGCTCATAAGAAAAATAGACAATATATGAGTAGACTAGTTCTTATTGCAAAAATCACATTGCATTATTGCGATATAAATATAAATGCTCATAGCTCATGTTAATTACGATTATTTTATTTGGTAAACAATTCAGAATTAATCACGCTATTTGATGTACAACATTGACATTTAGCCTGATTTTCTAAAATTATAAATATCTCCTAAGTGAATATATTCTGAATCAAAATCTTAAATCGAATTGATACATTCTGATATCCAGTTGGAATTTTTCAATTACCAAGAGCTGTCAAACATGTATTTGCCAATGTCTTTGATAGATGTGAATAATCTTAGATTCGTATAGTATATCAATGGTTGGTGTGAAACATGTGAGTGAATCTCACTTTTCTCGTGTTAAATAAATATGTGTTGCTTCTACACATCTCTATATTCTATTATATAGATAAGTATAACGACTGAGTAGTTTTTCTTGAAGTATTTATATTTACCTTGAAAACAGTGAAAAGTTGATTTCTATGAACCATCCTCAAAGCCAAGCTCACTCACACTCCTCACACCTCAATTTGTACAAACAAATAGACTGATAACTACGTGTTAAATAATCCAAGTTGATATTTTCCTCATTCATTTCCTTCAAATTTTCCAAAGAATTATCACAAATGAGAGGAAGTATAGGATGCACAAGAAGAGAAACTAATAGAGAAAGAAGGAACAACAGGATGAGAGGAAAAAGAAAATGTGGAAAAAGCAAACACAACCGAGACATACTGTTTTGAATTCTGCTTATCAATCCTCGAAGATAATATGAAACTGTATTAAGTATTTCAGGAAAAGGATGTGCGATATCTCCTATTACCTGAAAATTTACTTTGTTTAATCGGGTATCGTTTTTTTGTGGTTTTCGATTTGAAAATAATGTCTAGTTCTATTTCTTTTCTTCGAATAATATAATTACTCCATTACTCTCTTATGTATTTACCGTAAGGCTTACGTTCAGGGCATAGAATTTTAGAGTTCGCAAATTTTATAAGAAGCCGAAGTGAAATAAAGCTCTATAATATGAGAAACACAAGTGAATTAGAAATCTGAAGCTCCATATGAGAAGCAAACGTGATATGCGCCCTTATTAACACGTCCTAGGTTCCAACAATATTTGTACAAGTTTTTATACGAGTAGACTACCAATAAATAAATTCGGATTTGAATTCTTTTTGAGTACCTAAATAACATGGTACAAGTCAATCTTCATGAAATGAAACACTTGTGCTATATTTTGTTCATACTGTATGCACCATTATCATTTACAATCATAATTATAATCAAATCAAATCAAAATCAAACTTCTAAATCAAATGATATCTATAAACAACTGTAGGCCTATTAATACAAGTTTATCGCTAGATAACAGATCTTTAGAACATAGGAGACAGACAGACCAATATTTAGAAACATACTTGGAATAATAAACTATAAAGGATTCGTGCGATCAGACAATTTTATTTGAATTGGAATTTTGAGACAAAATTGAGTTGTTACAAATATATTCAAACACATTAATAAAATTTGAGTGTAGATGTGATTTGAGAGTAATATTTTTAGTAAATAACAATCAACCATTGAGGCTTTAAATAAAGAAGATGAACTTGAAGATAGCAAATTTCAAACTTTGAAAACCTAAACAATATATATCCAATAATGTTCATTCCAAACTGTTATCAAGAAGACAGTTTGTTCAGTAGACTGAAATAGGAATAGGCACCACGAATTACCTGAAATAAACCATATTCCCAATATAATAGATTTTTTAGTCAATTGAGTCGTTATTAGTCAATCCATTCAATTACAATAATTCACATAAGGTACGGTAATTATACCATAGAGAGATCATGGAAAAGCATACATATAAACCATAACATGAACATTCCTATTATTATACTATAGAATAAGCAATATATGGCTATTCTCTGATTATACTCTTTATGAATCACGCTGAAATATATAGAATCCTGAACACCGGATGACCGTTGATTCTAAATAACCATCTACGACTGAAAAATTATTTCCCTCTCGTCGTCCTCACCCCCCCCCCCCCCACACACACACACACACACACACACACCACACACACACACACACACACACACACACACACAAACACACGCGCACGCACGCACACGCACGCACGCACGCACACGCACACACACACACACACACCACACACACACACACACACACACACACACACACACACATACACACATACACACATACACACATATATATATATATATATATATATATATTTCTTTCTCAACCGAGAAGACTGCAGTTTTGAATCCATCCCAGTCTGCAGTCAAAACTGCAGTCTTCTCGGTTGAGAAAGGAGACACAGTCTCCGAAAATTTCCGTTTAATGTAGGCTATGTTCAAGCAGAGAATCCTATCGTTCAACTCATCAAAGTTTGATCCGCAGCTCAGTCTATGCTGAGGCTTGAAATAAGCTCCATAAATAAATAATAAAATTGACAACTTTTGGTCGGTTTCTATAGTGAGTTTCACTGTCTTGTATGAATTCCTCATAAATAGCATTGATGCTTCACATTCAATCAATGCTAATAGTTAGAAGTGAATTACACTATAGAAAATAAATCATTAAAATGATTCAACTATTAACGCACAAATTTTGTTTCTGAAACGTTCATTAACACAAATTAAAATGGAGCATCAACTCGTCCATTGTAAATTTATTTATACCTATTATTGAATTGTCGGCTCTATCCATCAATCACTTTCTATTTTGTATCTTTATAAATCTTGTTGAGTTTCTACTTATTATATAGGTACATAGGAACTTAAATTGATCTTTTCAATGCTTGTTGAAACTATAGTCGCTTGAGATGGCATAAAACTAAATTAATTTTTAAATATTTTGAAGTCTTCCTGAGAAGTCGCTTCAGTTCTTTTCTATGATCACCTTAATACATGAGTGAATTAACGAATACATTGAGAAGCGTGATTAATTGAATACATACCACAGTGACATTGTTTCTGTTGAGTGTAAGCACATTATGAAGGCCAACCTTCGGTAGGTGATTGGAACGTATCATGAGAATCTGCAGAGCTCTTGTGTACCATAACCGTTTGCCAATCCAGTTGCATTCGTACAAAGCCAGTCTCAACTCTTCTCCCTGTACAAATGGAAATTTTTTTAAAGAAGAAACTTCACCGTGCGAGACAATGACAATAATTGCAAGTATTTTGAGTTGGGCTACTGATAAGTTGATCAAATACAAACTAGACGATTGAATTAGCAACAATTTCGTTGTCAAAATGATAGAAAACTTCTGTCAATCACACACTAACCAATCATAGAGTGAAAATTTCGTCATCACGATTACAGCCAATGAGAGATACTCAACAGAGAATATGACCAATTACAAGCCAAAACCAATGAGAGAACAATGATTTTTGTCGTCATGGTTGAATAACAAAGAACTTTGCCAACCACAAACTAAACAATATAAGTAAGAGCAGTGATTCTGTTATGACATCATGACGACAGGAGATAGGAAGGATGCTTCACCAAATAATCATAAGCTTCACCAATTCAATGAAAGAGTCAATAGAAAATATATTTTTTTTTATAATTACGACAGCCAAATAGAGTTTAGGAATAAGAAGTCACCAATAACAAGCTAACTAATTGAAAAGTTGTGATTTTTTGTTCATTATGACACCAATAAAGTTGAGTAGATAATAATTTAACAATTAAAAAGCTTACCAATGAGAGAGAAAGAGCAGGATATTCGTCACCATGACAACAGTTGAACCAATTTTAACTGATTGATGTAGTTGTGTGAGAGAGTATCATTCACGAATCAACCAGCGGTGCCACATATGGAGGGGGGAGGGAGGGCGATACTGCAACCCTCAAATTCCTTGGAGGGTGAGGGGGTTTCCCAAACAAGATCAGCAGTGTTAAAAATAATTAATTTTGGTTATTTAGGGGGTGGTGCGTCATTGGCCTTGGTGGCGGGGGTGGGCACTCTTGATTCAGCCAAAGAGTATTTTAGCGGGAGAGAAGACAGATAATAGAAGCTCAAGAAAATAATAGTTGAAGCAATCACAAGCTGGCCTATGAGAGAGCTGGGTTTTGTCGCATCAACGACATAAATCAAGGCGCGAACAGAACGATTAAGTCGCGGTTTAGATTTCGGCTACGATCGATACCACTAATCAGCTATGATAAAAACGTTTAAATGTCATCTCGCTGGATGAAAATCGAGACTTAACCATACTACTGTTCATACGCATGCTCTGCAATGTGTTTCAGTTACAGGAAGGTCGATCGCGATCGCGAGTGAAAGCTGAATGTCGACGTGACAATGTGCGAATGTGCGAACAACCAATCGGAGCGTGAGTGGTGAAAGATATGACTCACTAGGTAGGTACCGGCCCAACCTATAGTTGGACAAGAAATTATGGATAGTGATGGTGGCCTTCTTAAGACTTTACACTATCCAACAGAAAAATTCAGGAAGAACCATTTGTTTTCAATTAGGCTGAAAGAAGCTTCAGAAGACTTATTATTGTTATTATTATTATTATTATTATTATTATTATTATTATTATTCATACGCAGAAGTTAAAAGAGAAATAAAGAGCTATTTCATAACAAATCAATAGAAGAATAGAAGATCAACATATAACTCAATTTAACATATAAATGTAAACATCATAAAAAATATTTATTAATAAATACAAGAAGAAGAAGGAATTATATTATGTTTATGAACTCTTGCAAGTCTGATAAATAATGTATTAAAACAATACCCCAATATAAGCTAAAATTAGCTTCATGGGGTAGCCACAAAATCTTAATAATAATAGGAGATCTAAATTAATTCTTTCAGTTCGTACATTTATCATTATTATTGTTATTATTATATTATGAAGATCTAAATAGATTCTCACGACATAATTATGTGATAAAATATAAGATGTTATTATTTTATGATCTATCATGAACATTGTAAACTATCATAATTATTATTATGTAATGTGAGAAAAAATTGAATAAAAAAAAATTATTATTATTATTATTCCTTTTCCTTTTTCCTTCGTCCTGGTACCCCCAGAAGAAGGGAGATTATCATAGAAAATATTACAAACAAAAATGAAAAATACACTTATAAAAAGAAATCTTACAAACAAAACAAATGACCACCTTCTCAGTGGAAATAATAATAATGAACAGAAATGTGACAGATTCTTACCTCATCTTGTAATCGTTGTCCGTTTTCGCTGAAAATGTACTCGGTCATAGTCACCGTGATCACAATCAGGCCATACTTCACTTTCAGAATGAACTCGCCTTTCTGAAAATATAAATTAAAATATCAATATCACAAGTTTTGGTTGTTCAAAACTTTGTAATAAAGTATTTTAATAGGGCTACTAGAAAATATAATAAGGGGACCACTAATTTTCAATAATTAATATCACAAGATTGATTCCATAAATTATACAGTTGCCTATCTTCTTATGGGATCAAAATATACAGGGTGATCCATAATTATGGTAAAATATTTTAATACGTGATAGTAGAGGTAAAAATAAGAAAAAAAGTTCATATAAACATATATCCATAAACGCTTCATTAGCGAGCTATACAGAGTGGAAGATTTAGCCCGGAATTCAGTTCCTCTGGTGAAATATACCGATGCTGAATTGTTTGGGGACTAGTTTATGAAAAACTTATGCTGGATTCATATGGCAAAATATCTGACAAATTGAATAAAACTAGTCTGGAAGCTGTAGTGTGAGTAGTTTTTGAGATAAAAGTTGAAATATGCAAAAAATCTATGTAGAAAAACACAGACTTCTGCGTTTGATGCCCAATAACTTTCTTTAATGACCAGTAAACAAATAATTTTTCGCACTAAAAATTGTAGAGAATTTAATTCTGAAAAGAATTATGTAAGCTGTGTTAACTAAATTTAAATAAAAGTTGAATAAAATGTATTCTTATGTAGTTACTAAAATTTGCTGTTTATGAGGAGAGGACTGATAACTCATAAGTTGTAGCTGATTGCAAATAAAATATTCGGTTTTTTATGAAAAGTTTTTTTTTATATGAAAGTAGCATATCTAAATGACATTAAACTATACCAAAAGACTAGTTGATTATGTCATTAAGCCTGGGAGGAAGCTCAAACAGAAGTAGATGATCTCCTATGATTCCTGCCCAAATGTTTACTGAAAACTGATGTTGTGGAAGATTAGGATTGATGGCATGAGGATTCTCAGCTGCACAAATATATGTTGGTTGTGAACGTTAACGATAGCTGTTCTTGTATAGTGTGCCTCGTCAGTAAATAAAACGGTTGTTAAAAAGTTTTGGTAAACAAGTTTTACTAAAAACCATCGGCAAATACCAGCACAGGGAATACAGTCTCGTGGCAATAGAGTATGAACTTTCTGGAGGTGGTATGGATGTAATTGTTGCTATTTTAGTATCTTTCAAATAATGGATTGATTCACATTAAACTGCACTGACAATTCTCTCGTGCTCTTCTCTGGTTGTTCATAAATTTCATGAAGAACTTGTTCTTCTAACACAACAGTCATAGTAGATCAGGGTCTGCCTGCATAAATGTGCTCTTTGGATATCAAAGGATCTGTTTCAGACAGACGTTGATGAATAGTGGCAAAAAACCTTGAACTTGGACATACTCGGTTAGGAAAGTTCTCTTGATACAAACGTCTTGCTTCAGTACTATTACAGTTGTGTCCCATTCCATACATTTAATGCATGTCAGCTAATTCGGAGTATGAATAATGAATGTCTAAGATTACCTGCCATTTTTCAAAAGTTAACACTTAAAAGCAAAGTGGAATGGTTACAAATAACTGGTTAATAGATTAAACAAAAAACACAGCGCGGTTACAGTAGGCCTAACTTACAGTTTGTTTTTTTCTGTTCAACAGTGAGCTAGAATATTTCTGAAAATAATTTTCAGCTGATAATTTCTTTTAAATATTTTCTTATTTAAAACATAATAAATCAGCTGTTTTGGAATAGCTGTTATTAAAATCCATGTTTTATTTGCAATCAGCTACAACCTATGAGTTATTAGTTCTCTCCTCATAAAACAGCAAATTTTTGTGGTGTAATGTACTACATAAGAATACATTTTATTCAACTTTTATTTGAATTTAGTTTACACAGCTTACATAATTCTTTTCAGAATTAAATTCTCTACAATTTTTATTGCGAAAAATTATTTGTTTACTGGTCATTAAAGAAAGTTATTGGGCATCAAACGTAGAAGTCTATGTTTTTCTACTTAGATTTTTTGCATATTTCAACTTTTTCCTCAAAAACTACTGACACTACAGCTTCCAGACTAGTTTTATTCAATTTGTCAGATATTTTTCCATATGAATCCAGCATAAGTTTTTCATAAACTAGTCCCCAAACAATTCAGCATCGGTGTATTTCACCAGAGGAACTGAATTCCGGGCTGAATCTTCCACTCTGTATAGCTCGCTAATGAAGCGTTTATGGATATATGTTTATATGAACTTTTTTTCTTATTTTTACCTCTACTATCACGTATTAAAATATTTTACCATAACTATGAATCACTCTGTATAGGTATAATGGAATACGGTACGGTATTTTCTTGTGAAATATAACATATTTGAGATACAATTGATTGTTATTAACAAGAATCAACAACAATTAATATTTGCCGTATATCAGATACACTGGAGCAGCTTGAACCACAGCTATATTGAATCACTATAGGAAAGGAGGTGGAAAAATAAAAGTGGCTACGCCGTCCTATTATTCCATTGACTCTATAACCAGAATCACTATAATCCGTTCCAGTAGTCATTGAAAGTTTGAAACTAAATTGTGAACTAGTGTGGTGGACTATGGTGATGTAAGTTTATAGTTCAGTTGGACCTGTAAACGTTCACTAAGAAAGGGTTTAAAAATTTCACAAAAATACTTTCAATATCTGCACTTTCCATAGCTTTTTAGCTTCTTCGAACCTCCTTCGAGAACTAAAGGGACAGAAAAATGTTGAAGTTCGGTACATAAGTTCAGCTGAGGACTAGAAATAGCTTCAAAATCACTCCAGTATTCGGCATTTTTCCGGAATTTAATTGCGATTCTCCTATGCTTCCAAGAATGACTGAACTACAATAGTTCATACCTACAGAGGTTTATTTTTAATGATGTGCTGGAAGTAATAGTCTAGGACTAGAGGGTTTCGGAATCTCGCCCAGCGGCTTTTCAGTTTTTCTTTGCATTTTCCCTGCTGTTTCAAATATACCGTTTGTGGTCTTAAAATGGTTGGATAATTAATGTTTAAAATGTTTGTGAGAAGTTAAAGTCACCAGACGTTTCTTTTGGCCATCGCAAGAGTAACAATATGGAAAATGATACAAGGCCGGACAAATAATAGTTGGATCGTAGAAAAGCAGAGTATAAAACAACCAATACAAGACTATCAAGTAACCATACGATTTGATGATTCAAAAGCTCAGTAGAGTTAACAAAAATTCGAAAATATTCCAGTTCACGAATGATTGATTATAATTAATCAATTAATTATGAATTCACTTGAAATGTGATAATTATTGATGGATTCCATTATCTTTCACAATAATCAGGAATATAATCTCCAGGAATATAACGTTTTTAATTTGAGTAGAGAATTTTGTCTGGATTTTTCAATTCAAACATGATCACTAAAAATATACCAATTATTGGTGAAAATCTCTTTTTTGGTACGGTATTCTACAATCATTCTTAATCCTCACTTCCATTTCACTTCATTGAATTGTCACAAATAGTAGTAGGCCTATATGCTGTGAAATACTTGTAGACTCCATCTAGACTATGAAAATAAATTTCCAAATCGCTTTATAACTCACCAGAAATATGAAAATTCCAAACACAATCTGAAGACAAATGTAGGAGTTGACAAAAAGTATCCTGATATTGGATGCATGGTTTAGCTGCTTTACTTTCCTGTAGAATAACATTACAAATACATTTGAAGTTGAACAGTATTTGAAGTTTAGTTTTTAGTTTGAAGTATATAATCATAGAAGATAAAATTTTAAGTAATGAAAAATAATTTTATAGGCCTACATAGAATAGGAGAGGGATTTACTCCCTCTGTTCTCTAGTATCAGGCCACAAGTACCGTCCACGCTTGACGCTAACTTATGATTATAATAATATATGAAGTTACATTTGTGGATTATGAGTTTAAACCAACAGCTGATTCATCTCAGTTCGGACTGAGATGGTGTATACATATATTACATTTTCTTATTCTCACAAAACCTATATGCTTTGTTTATGATAAAGATTTTTAATGTTCACAGTATCATCGTTAATATTTGGAAGTTGATAATGATACCATGATAATCGAAATTTGAGTTTTCCATGGAGAATAATTTTGATTAGAATATCATATATGCAGACACGAACGTTATCATTCCACTTTGAAGCAACTTCACACCATGCCGCCATGTCAAGATTGAAAGAGTTCAATTGAACTTGAAAAGAAGTAGAGGATTGATGGTTATAATAAATAGTTAAAGGCTATATCGATCGAGTCCCTTCAAGGTTGATTTTATCCATTTGTTATAATTATATTATGCTTACTTTTAATTTCTTAAGTGATATTTTTCACTCGTAATTTTTATATTTTAATCTTTATATTTAAAACCAATCTTTATATTTGAAACCAATCTTTATATTTCTTCATATTTTCTTATTTTTCTTTATAAATCTTTATATTTTAATCCAATCGATTAGTTCTCCTAAGGATTGTTATCATGTTCAACTTGTTTAGCTGATGAAATATTATCTAATAAATCCTCTTTTGACTTGAAATCGTACACTTTTCCTGACCCACTAAAATACTTTCTGACTAACCAAATACTTTGTAATACATCAAAAAATATCTTCTTACTCACCAAATTATTCTCTGAATCACAAAAATATTATCTTACCAAAATATTTTCTGATGATGAGCGACCAGTCTCCCCATAGCCGATTGTAGAACTGTCTCAAACACATCTCCCGCAACTTTTCTGCTTTCGTCACAATCCTCAACCAAACCATCCATTTCTCTAGCATTCAAATGAAACAGCCTCATCTCACCCACAATATTATTCACGGAGAGAAACTGTAGTATCTGGATACTCCTAGCTAACACTGCGGCACAGTAGATATAGAAAAACTCAACGACAGTTAGCAATGTGTACTCGGGGAAGTTGGTGATCTTCAACGAGAATGAAAATGGTGAATAGAGTAAGAAGGGGAGTGTTAGCTGGTCGATTGGTTTCAGATGTAGGAGGTAGGAAACGAATCCTGCTAAGGGAATTAGAGTTAAGCTTGTGAAAAAATAGAACATCACATTAGCGATCACATTTGCCCGTCTGCATCCTTCCACAGTTGTATTTCTGAGGAGTGTTTCTTTTATCACCTGCGGTTTTGTGTCACCCTTCAGTGCAGAATCAGCAGTTATTTTCGCTGAATCAGCAACACCGTATGGAGAAATGGCGAGGTTGAGGAGAGTTGTGAATCTGTCTGACATCAGAAATACATCCACTGACAACGAAAGGATCCCCAGCGATAGGATTAGGTTGTCGACAGCGGATACGCGTGAATTGAAGCTCCACTGTTGCCAGTTTTTGTAGATTGCTATCACTGGTTGAACGGTGATGTAGAGGATTGCGTAGAATAAGCAGTTTCCCCTCCAGCGCACCTGGTCTGGTGGATAGTACTGCAGAAAGGTAAGATTTTCTAGAATATTTGATACGATCTCTTCTATTTTCTTGCAATCCTGTTGGAAAATGTGTCAAAGTCAATAACATATTAATGTGAATAGCTATATAGGTAGGCCTATATAGTTTGTTGAATTCATATTGATAGTGTGGAACTTTTCCAAAATTGAGAAACACTGATTCTATATTATTGTCAATTCCACTTTTGTAATTTTACTTATTGTATTGTACAATATTACAATATATTTATCACTGTTGTAATACTATCAGAAAAATAACATCAGTAGCTTACATGAGTTCTCGCGATATTCGGCTGACGGCTGTTTTAACGCTTAACGATTGTCGGCCGACACTTTGATCTGTCCCCTGATTGGTTGAAAGCTTGAAACAGCTGATTCTTAGCCAATCGGAGGAAAATTCTGAGTTTCAACCGATAATCGGTAAGTATGAAAACGACTGAATATCGCGAGAGCTTCTATAGCTTTTCTTTGAAGCACACACCTTCAAAAAAGAGAAGAATATTGAGTAAATTTTTTGAAAACTTGGGTACATTCTACATAAATATGAATGGTCACTATAATTTATATGACTCCTCTCATAGCTGAATTTCTTAGTTACGTACACCGTTTTTAAAACTTTTACATTCTTCAAGAACATTATCATATTCTGGTTTCAATTCGCTGTTGAGATGAAAGAACAGGAATGATATGAGCTGAATGTTCAGTATTCACTTCAGTATTAACTCTTACCTCTTCATCCTCTTTACTATTCATTGTGGAATTGTTGGGACCACTCCCCTCTAACAATATTTATTTAGAATAATATGTGTTATATCTCTTACAAATTGATTACCAGTTTGAAACAGATTTTTCTTCCTTTCAACTCTTCTCGTTTGAGCTGAGAATATCCTAGGAACAAAATAATTCTCCAAGCCTTGCACAGAAATACAACCAAATCTTCTTTAAAAAAACTCGCGACATTTTCACCCCTTTTATGTGAAGCTCACGCAATTATCGTTAAAAGAACCCTGTTATCAGATTCACTGAGATCCAATTCACCACTGAATTCTATATAATTATGACAGCCTCATTAGTCCCACTCTTGCGAAGGAAATTATCTCCAACATTGTGACCAATCTTCCTGAAATAGGTCTCGAAGATTTCAGAGATTGTGTAGTTGAGAGAGATTGAAAAACTATTATTATGCTGCTATTAGTCTGACGAATTGCTGCGATTATATGGAGATTGTCATCATAATGAGCCAATTATTGAGATGTTTTCTTCGGTAAACTCCCAACGCCTGTATACTTGGGTTTATTCTTGGATTCTCGAAATTATTACAAAGATTACTAGAATGTCGTCATCAGTGCTCTATCAGAAAGCATTTCTGATGATCATTATTTTTGACTATAATTGTTGCAGTTGAGAATAAGTCGTCTCCAAAGAGGTTCCAGTAGATTTTTTTCAAGCTACTCTATGATACTCGAGGTAACACTCCAATCCAATAGGGGAGTTTATCCCCATTTAAACTATTCTCAACTTTTTTCAACTGACGACAATATTGTTAACTTTTCCCCATACAGAAGGCCTTCCATCCTTGATAACATAATTTTTATTTTTTATAAATATTTTTCAAAAAATATATTGTAATCTAGTCTGAAAGACTAATGAACAATTTGTTCTAATATAATAAAGAGTTAAATTAATAAGATAGGTAGTTCTCACCAGGACTACTTTTAGCAATATTAATCTTCAATCTTATGCTGCTTAATGATAAATCTTTGACTGACAATCTCTACCGCTTATCAGTGATTCAAACTTCAGATTGAATATTGAGATTTATTCAAACGACGTTATTTATACAAGCAATGTCAACAGTTCAAAGTAAATCCTGCTAATATAATTATATAACATAACAAAAGTTATACAAGCAATTCTTGGCACACCTTCATATTTTATATTATTTTCAATATAATGCAGTTGATACATTGAATTTTAAATTATGCATATAGAATTCAATATCTACTCCACTTTACCTTATTCAGTGGAGCCCCTGATTACGCGAAACATAAAACATTCTTGGATATTATGCAATTTCCTTGCAAGCTCTCTCAAGGGATATCCGTTTCATTTCGGCTGATATTGGATTCTTTCGAATGAGCATCCAATACAAATTTCCAGTATCAGACAACAGAATGTCCGAAAGTCACTCATCATAGAGATATTACACTTTCATTCAATTGAGCTCCTTGACATGAGGCTCAAGCCGTTGTCCGATACCGTTCGACGATATATTTTGATCATAAACAAACTTTACCTTTTCAACACATATTCTTTGAACCCCTATAGAGATACAGTTCTTTTGTAAGTAAGATTGACCAACTATAGGCGAGAAAGGATACGTGAACAACATGCATGTAGAATATTAAAGGAGTTGTGCTCTTGAAAACTTGATTGTATGGGAAGAGATTATGTGGTATTTCTCCATAATAGAAAGAATTAGACACAATGCCATTATATTCTGTTCAAAAACACTTTACATCACAGAGCCAAGTTTCGTGCTAGGTTTTGCCACACCTAGTTGTGCCGCTGTGATGTGAGTGTTTTTGAACAAAGTGGTATATGGACAGCATCAGTGTTTTATTCTCTTATAATTAATGTGCTTTAATAATAATGGGCCTGAGATGCTCAGAAAATGTAAACTGTAACTATTACTTTAATAATATTTTCAAGGAATTTCTCACAAAACTTCCTGTTTTGTTTCAAATGAACAATTTAAATTTTGTTTGTTACAGATATTTTTTGTTCACTCTTGAAGAAATCAAGGCCTTGAATCATGTGATAAATGGTTCTTTGTGAGTAAGCAATTATTATACTAGTAGTTCTGTGAACAGTTGACCTCGCGCTCAGTAGGACCTGTTGTTATAATTATGTTTTCTCAAAAATTAATAGATAATTTATCAATTTAAAATGTCTAGAAAAAAACCTGAATAAACATAGAGCTTTCTGTCCTATCTTACCGTGACGTGTCGTCCCGGAATGTGAGTGTGAGCGCTGTTATCAGGTCTGGCTGCCGTCGATACGCCAATCCAATCAACCCATCAGGGAACATTCTGTGCTGTCGTGTTGGCGAAAAACTGTGTGTTGAAATTGACAAAATAAGCTACCATAATGCTGATTTCCTACAAACTTCATTTCTCACTTTTCATGATTTTAGAAATCAATTTCTTTTCAATAATATTTGTTGCAATCTTAATCATCAGATTAAAAAAGAAAAATGTTTCCTATCAATAACTCCAAACTCCAAACTAGAATCACGGCCTCAGCTTATGGAAACAGAAAGTTAGTTGACAGAAGCTGAGGTCTACTTATAGCCCAGTCAACGAAGTGTTATAGAGGGAAAAGTTTGGAAGACAATTTTTGACCCCGCAGTTCTGTTTAGAGTAGTGAGGAGGTAAACATATCAAAAGTCCCCACCCCTACCCCCTGTGCCAAGGAGGTGGGGGTGGTTCAAAGGTACCATTTTTTGGTTTCTCGCATATAACTCGAAAATTATGCAATTTACAGACATTACTATTCTATAAGAAATTGAAGCTTACATAATTTCCTACAATATTGTAATGTTTTCGTTCTATTGTCATAGCAGATTCAATGTGGGGGGTGAAATTTTCAACTCTGCAACAAGTGTCAACTTAGCAGTTCCACACCTTCAATAGACGGGCTATAGAGATGCGTATTTTTGCTATGTTCACCTTCCAACTAGTCTTCATTAGGCTACAAAGTCAAAAATTGTGTACCAGATGTTTCAGACTCAAATGTCATTGTTAAGTGATCAATTGTTACAAAAATAAAATTTCACCTCCCACATTGAATCTGCTATAACAATAGAACGAAAACATAAAGTAGTAGTGAAATAATACATCAAATTGAAGAGAAAACAAAGCTCTACAAATCTACGGTGAGCATTCATTTTTACAATGCATTGTTGGAGAGTTGTAGGCCCCGAAACATAAAAAATAGGATTAAAAGCTGTTATTTTAACAATTTTACACTTTCAAGAGCGTATACCTTGAAAACTAGTGGAGATATCACAAATCACTACAAAACAAATATTGTAGAAAATTTATCGAGCTTCATTTCTGAATAGTTAGTCATGTCGGTTGAACGTATTTTTCTCAAGATATGAGCGTGTAAGTAAAACATTGAAAAATGCAACTTTTAAACCATCCTTATCCCTTTAGCACAAGGGGTAGAGATGGGGACTTTCAATATGTTCACCCCCTAACTGGTCCAAACAAAGCTGCAAAGTCAAAAATTGTGTTCGGAACATTCTCTCCAAATTCCTTTGTCAATTGGTCTATTTTTGCGTAACATAAGATCTTACACTCAACACTGAAGCTGCTGCAACAGTCGTGGGGATGTGTGTAAACTTGTGAAATTATACAACAAATTGAAGAGAATTTGATGTTCTATAAGCTCATGATCAGCATGGATTTTTCCCATCGATATTCAAAAAGTTATAAAAGCAAAAATAGCAAAAAAAAGGAAAATGTGTTTTATCAAAAATGTCACATCTTTTAGAGCGGATATCTCGAAAAGTGAAAGAGATATAGGAAAAGCTGTTAAATCAATATTTTAGGAAATGTAAGCTTTAATTTCTTATAGAATAGTCATGTCTGTAAAATGCATAATTTTCGATTTATATGCGAGAAACCAAAAAAATAGTACCTTTGAACCACCCCCACCCCCTTAGCACAGGGGGTAGGGGTGGGGACTTTTGATATGTTTACCTCCTCACTACCCTAAACAGAACTGCGGGGTCAAAAATTTTCTTCCAAACTTTTCCCTCTATAGACTACCCTTTTTTGAGCATTCATTGCCTGGACTATAACGTTGATGGAAAGATACATTTTCAAGATGTTCGATGTTTTTGCACGGGTAGTATTATAGTCCATTAGACATCTGATTTATGATGAATAATTCTATAGTCTGATTTTTACGGTAATATTGGTGTTCGAAGGAAACTCCTTTTCCTTTTGTATTATCCTTGAAACGCAAAATTAAAAAAAAAAAACTTATGTATACGTCGACGCAAAATTCAAAAAGGAACATACCTGTCAAATTTCATGAAAATCTATTGCTGCGTTTCGCTGTAAATGCGCAACATACAGAGTGGGTGAAAAGTCCTACACAAAGGTAATTTGACGGTGGGTGTGATTGGGGATCCTACTCAAATTGAAAAAACTACTTTACAATGACTTTGAAAATGTGGTCCGCCATCTTGGATCCGCCATATTGAATGCAACTTCATTTTTTTTAAATAGGAAGGTGGTCAAGCGATACATGATAGGGAATTTCAAGAAAAAATGAATGGCGGAAACCGCATATCAATATCTCAAACCGTTTCGGGGATATTCACATTATTAATCAATACTATTCAAAGCAGAAATGAAAGAAAAAAGTATGAGAACGGCTTAGTATCTCATAAAAAGAAGTGATTCCAAGGTGGGTGTGATTGGGCATGTTACTCGAATTGAAAATACTACTTTACTATGACTTTAAAAATCTGGTACGCCATTTTGAATGCAACTTTTTTTTCAAATAGGAAGGTGGTCATGTGATACATGATTTCGATACGGAATTTCAAGAGAAAATGAATGGCGAATACCGCACATCGATATCTCAAACCGTTTAGAAGATATTCACATTATTAATCAATACCACTCATGTATTTCATTTCTGATTTGCATGGTACTGATTGATAATGTGAATATCTTCTAAACGGTTTGCGATATCGATGTGCGATTTTCGCCATTCATTTTCTCTTGAAATTCCATATCGAAATCATGTATCACATGACCACCTTCCTATTTGAAAAAGTAAAGTTGCATTCAAAATGGCGGATCCACGATGGCGGACCTGATTTTTGAAGTTATTGTAAAGTAGTTCTTTCAAGTTGAGTAGGATACCCAATCACACCCACCGTCAATTAATTATCTTTGTGTATGAGATATTAAGCCGTTCTCGGACTTTTCACCCACTCTGACTCTGTATTAACATTTAAACATATTGTGAACATTTAAACATATTGTAAACATTTAAACATGAAGAGAAATGCAAAACCGTCGACTTGAATCTTAGACCTCACTTGCTTTAATTATCGTTGGCCAAATAAACTTGAGTCTTGATCATTGTGGTTTTTTCTCAAATTATATAATTGCTAGCGATATAATCATTAGAACATTTTCCATCTGTATTATAATATTATTATAGCATTTCAAAAATCGTTCAGGAACTAGGTACCTAGGTGATGGTACATGAAAAATCAATTTTTTTTGTATTTACAAGCAGGTGTAACCCGTGCTTCGCAATGGCTGAGAATCACAAATTTTCCCTCATTACTTCTCTTCTCTTCTTTACATGCCTATTACATGGGAAACCATAGTTGGCTAGGTAGGCTATCTTCCTCTCTTTTTTTCTCTCTTCTCCAACAGACCCAACCACAAAGCCCATGGTTTTTTATATTTTTAACATTTTATTGTGTTTTATTTGTTTCATAATTCTTTGTAATTTTGTTTTGCCTTGTTTTGTGTGTTTTTAATAAATTGAAATAAAAATTATGTAGATGAGTCTTGTTATGCTTTATGCTCTATTGTAGGAAATTATATTATCTCCAGCTGCATCTGCCATACAGTCGAAAAATTCGCTCCCAAGCCGAAGTTGGTCACAGATAAAAGCTGATATATGAGCAGGTAAGGACAGAGAATAGATAATCTCGATCTGACCCCACACACTACATCCACTTAGATCTGTTCCAATGTCCAGGTTGAATCAATTATTTCAATGATCGTACTTGATCGGTTCTTGATAAAATAGAACATGTCAGACACAATAATTGACAGGCTTAAGAAATAATCGAACTCAGAAAATGAATTGACAAAGTGGAAATATAATATAATAAAATACATAATTTGACAGTGCAGATTTGAAGCTTGGATTACAGATTGGAAATAGTTTAACATCAAAAAAATAACTAGAAATTTGCTTGTGCTGGCGTGATACCATGCATGATCTGACAGACTTTATAATTGACAAATTTAACAGTTTTTTTAAAATAATGAAAACAAATTATAAAAGATTTTAGGGTCGTGGTTCTGGCAGCGGAGGATAGTTAATCAACTACATGTTCTTATAAATTCTATACCAGATAAAATCTAGGATCTTAATGATTAGAAGCGCTTGTCGGCGTGGCCATTAATTTAACGAAGAAAATTTTATATTTTCTGCACTATGTTTTTCGAAGCAAAGATTGGGGCCCCAAACATAAAATAACTCACATGAATCCTCTTGGTGGTCGTGGTTCCTTTAAATAAAATTTTTGTATGATCGGTGGCTGGTCCAGGCTTTGGTCTTAGCACGTGTGGAATTTTAATTAAATATTTTCTTCACCAATCAAATTGGGGAATAATTAAATTTGAATTTCTAGAATAATTAATTGATGAAAAATTTTATGAAATAATAGATAAATTGGCCTTAGGTATTGGCTCACAGATAAAAAATACAAAAATCGAATAAAATTTCACTAATAGGTCTTTGGTAACTTTTTAACAAGGTCTTAATGGTGAGGATTTTAAAAGGGAAGTGTCTTGCTTTCTTCTCGGCTTTTGGCTAGAACCTTTTTCTTGGAATCTCTGTGTAATTAATTTGCATGAAAATTCGCCATTGGTGGAATGATCATGACATAGGCATGACGTCAGTGGCAAGCAGTAAAATATAATTCCTTCGATTACAATAATAACTTAATTTGTATGATTTTGTAAATTGCTTAATTCTCTATATAAAGTTCCCTGATGCAAAGTTCTATGATGCTTTTGATCATCCCTTTGGTGCCATTTCTATGACATATGATTGGCTTAGACTTGCCATAGAGATTCATCCACCATGTGACTAAGTTGAAACAATAATAATTTATAATTTAATATTTCTATAAAATTCATATTATAATCGAAACTGTTATAATTAATTTTGCTGCTCTTATCAATGATACAATATTCATGCTATGACCTTGTTCGTTACTACAACATTCAACATTATAATGTAATTTTGTGAGTAATAAATAATTTTAAAAATAATAAATTTTATTTATTTTTTATTGAAATTCTTTATCCTTTCTCAATAGTTCTTGATTTTAGAAATAATATTATAGCTTGCATTAAAATCCTGGCCTGACATTGATAATAATTATTGAATCAGTCAGCTGTGTCTGAGCTGTTACAAAACATCTGATCAATTGTAAACAAAAGTGTAACCTCCAAAAGTTCAATGAGCAATTCATAAATGGTTTGTACTTAATTGGCAAAATAAAAATAATTTTTATCAAATAATTCTTTGAAAATATGTGTAGTACAAAACGGTACTCTTATCTTATACTCAGCTGTTGATAAGTGAGCCTTATCACTCGGGTACTAACTGTTTGTTTGGTAAACCTTCTATTTTATAAGGGTAATTATAATTTTTACAGTTAATTCTCTCCTTTCATGAGATTTACTCAAAGAATCACAATATATATATATATATATATATATATATATATATATATATATATATATATTTATTTATTTATTTATTTATTCATCAGGTATTTTCCCATATTCTAGATGGAGAATATCGAAAACTTTCTCACAGATGAGGATATTCTTGCTAATTTGGATGGCGATCTGTCCAATCTCGACCTTCCTGGGATGTCATCAGATGATGAGGATGGTGACAAGACATTCGTGCCTCCAGCTCATACTGCTGGGCAGAGTGAGTCTGAAGATATCAGCTCCGATGAAGATTCACCACTGCCACCTGATCCTGGGGTAGAACCTGATCCTGGGGCAGAACCTGATCCTGCACCTGGACCTAGCAGGAAGCCCATCAACAAGCAGAGAACTAGGAGAATGCTTTGGCGAAATGAGGCATTCAATGAGAAACCATGGCCTGGACCTCTAGACCTTGAGGCAGTTGAGGTATTTTTATTTCAATATTTTATTGAAGAATGCTTGCTCTTGATATCTGAAAATATTCCTCTACTTCAGATAAAATATGATAAGTGAAATAAAGAGAGTTTTTCTCTTTTTTCTCAGAATCCTGATCCAGTTCGCACTCCACTGAGCTATTTCACAGACTACTTCCCTGATGAGTTTTTCGAGCTGGCATCAAACTTCACCAACATCTATCCATTATCAAATGGAAAGCAGCTGAATACCAATCCACAAGAGCTCAAACGTTTTTTTTTTTTTTGGTTTAAATCTTATTATGGGTGATATTCACTATCCACGATTAAAAATGTATTGGAAAATGAATGTTCGTTTGTCTCTGATAGCTGACGTCTTGTCAAGAGACAGATTTATAAGTTTATGAACTAATATCCATGTTGTAGATAACAATAGACCTCCAGCTGACTCCAAAACAAACAAGTTCTGGAAAATACAGCCTGTCATTGACACAGTTCGTTCAGCATGCATTAAATTACCTAGGGACAATAGAACATACTCAATTGATGAGCAAATGATCCATTTCACTGGAAAATAAATCACGCCCAGTTGGCTTGAAAAATCTTGTTTTAACTACTTCTGGGGGCTTGGTTCTTGATTTTGAAATCTATCAGGGGGCAACTACCCCTCTTCCAAACCCTGAGCTAGGACTTGGAGCATCAATTTATTATTCTGAGACTAAACTATTCCTCCTGGTAGCTTTGTGTATTTTGACCGCTACTTCACATCAATAAATCTTCTGGAAAAACTTTCTGAATTGAAAATTTAGGGAACTGGGACATTCATTGTGAATAGGGGAAGAGATATTCCTTTGAAAAAAAACTGAAGCTTCCAAGGGGGGAAAGTCTTGAGTATGTCAGGTCATATGGTAAAATTGTAGCTGTTGAGTGGATGGACAGTAACAAAGTCTATTTATTGTCCACTCACACTGGTATTGAGCCACAAAAAATCATCAAAAGATGGTCAAAAACTGAGAAAAAATTCATTGAAGTTTTGTGTCCAACTATAGTGAGTAGGTACAATCAATGCATGGGAGGGGTAGATGTATGTGACCAACAAATGGAACACTACAGGACATGGTTCAAGACCTAAAAATGGACTGTCAAATGTATTTTACATTTTCTAGATCTGGCTGTTGTGAACTGTTGGATGTTGTACATCAGAGATTGCAAAGCCAACAAAGTTCCCAAAAATAAGAGGAGTGATCTTCTACAATTTCGATTAGATATATCTGAAGCTCTAACATGTGCACCTGATCGGTCACGTGCTGTTCTTTCTTCTTCAGAGAGTGAAGAGGAACCTCTTCCTCAGAAAAGGTCAAAGTTTTTCAATCCACCTGCTAATCTCCCTGGAGAGGATAAAAGATATGACGGATATGATCACTATCCAACTTTTGATCCAATTGATAATCCAAAAACATATCGACTGGAAGGCTGCTCAAGTCATTCCAAAATAAGATGAAAAAAGAGCAATACTTACCTCTGCCTATCAAGAGGTAAGCATTGTTTTAAATTATTCCAAAAAAATAATCAAAATGTTGAATTGTAAAAATGACTGGACTATACTCAATCTGCTATACGGCCACTCAAAGGTTATGTCGTCGTTGTCATTGTCATCTTCTTACAGGGGTAGGCATTAATACCTGTTCCACCTTCAAACATTCTCCCACCTTTTTCTTGGTCTGCCAATACTTCTCCTCCCTTCTGGTTTGTAAGCAATGACAGCTTTCGGGATTCTTCCGTTTCCCATTCTCTCAACGTGTTCTCTCCACTGTTGTCGATTCCCGTCAACTTGTTGAGGTATGTAGATTACATTGAGCTCTCTACGGATATCGATATTATAAAGCCTGTCCTCTCTGGTGCATCCCTTCACTGACCTTAAAAATCTCATTTCGGCCGCCTGTAACCTGCTCCACTCCCTTCTCTTTGGTACCCAGGTTTCAGAGCCATACAAAAGTGTAGGGACGGCCATTACTTTATAGAATTTTAGTTTTGTCCTTTTTCGGGCTTTATTTTTGAGAGTTCTACAAAGGTTACATTCCTACAAAATGGAAAAACCACTCCAGCTTGGTCAATATAGGCCTAGGTTCAAGAAATATAAATTCGTTTTGAGGTCGAATTTATATTTTTTGAATCTATATTGACCGAGCTGGAGTCATTTTTCCATTTCATTGTAATGCCATCTATGTGTTGACACACAATAATTATACAAATTAACTCTTGAAAATGTTTGAAATGATATAAATGATCGAATTGTTTGATGTGGGAGTGAAATCCACATGTATTATTACAGAATACACTTCAAATATTATTAATTTCCCTTTTATTCTTATGGATAAGTATTACTACTGTTTTATAAAAATATTTTAATAATAGATTAAAGTACATAATAGATCAATAGATAGATGAATAGATTTAATAATAAATTAAATAAATAGATAATAGATTTTGATTGATTTTTGTACAATTAATTTGATTGTTTATCAACATTGAATGGAGTTTTTCCTCACTATCCCTAACCACAAAATTAGTTGAGTTTGGCCTGACCCGCACGATCGTGAGGATTAGTTTTTAGAAAAAATGGCAATAAGGGATTTTTTTTTATTTTCCCTACTCCAGTATGATGCTAGGATAGAGAAAAAAAGTGATAGACACTCGAGAATCATCATGAATGTTCCCGGCCTGAAAGGGATATGACTTGGAACATTGCCAGCAATAGCTGGAAGTAAGGAACTATAAAGACTGGGTACACGCAGTCGCCATTTTGAGTCACAGCATAGCATTCGTTTCAACTGTTTGCATTGCTTTGCTTTGACAGTGGTGATTATATTTTGATATTTTTAATAATTTTAATCCATTATGGTGGGGTGCTCGGCACCAAATTGTGCCAATAAAACAGAGAAAGGGTTTCGCTTGTTTAGATTTTCTACACATGAAAAAATAAAGGCAATTTGGCTTCAGATTTATTACTCTACGTTGAAAGCATTTTCCATTTTACTAATTGATTATCTCAATCTCAAAACAATATATAAAACAATTAATAATTAATTGCCAATTATAATGTGAACTTACTAACTGTAGGCTACCATACCTATTACAACATTATAAGGTACCTAATGTAGGTAAGTGCTGAAACTGAGCAGTAGCTTGGTTTCCAATATTATCACTATAGTGAGGTCCACATTATAATGACAGTATTTGATCAACTTTGGTTTTGCTATCCTTGTCTATCATTCGACAAAGCCGGTGGTACTATCCTTTTCTAGGTCCACACCGATGCCAATGATGTTTTTGACAGTGTAGAAATATAATTAATCAATGCAGAGAATTGGCATCGCTATTCTCCTATCTTTATCTACTGCCATTATAACGTGGACCTCACTATAGTTTATAGGCTTACTTACAAATAATTATCCTTGATATCATGAACTCTATAATGAATATTAATATTGTCTTCAAAAGATATCGATCCTAGTGGCTAAGATGACTCACTATTACAATACACTTGTAACGGCGAGTCTTCTAAGCTTGTGCAAGCTACAGTAGTATTATAGCCTAGGCCTATATCTTTTTCTCATCCAAAATCGGACTGATATGAATAATTTACTGGCCTACTGTGGTATTGGTATTTTTTACATCTAATAATAATCCATGCAGTAGTGAGTAGATTATTAATTATGATTGATAGAAACTTTTTCCTGAAGACTGCGCATTTCGAAAACTAATAAAAATGTTGAGGCACAGAGTTGAAGGACTACAGTTGGACTAGTTTTGTACGCTACCGGGTTTTGTTTAATTAAATACAAATCATTTCATTTTGTTCTGAACAATACGTTCATTTTTTGAATGTATCCTTGTTGGAAAAATATTCTCATCAATTTATGAGCCACTACAGTTCTTCAGTGATGGCAATGTAAATTCTGTCCAAAACCATACAATAGCGTATACGGATGTAACTTGAATTTGGCTCCTTCTTCTGTGACTCAAAATGGCAACTGCACGTACCTGGTATATAGTTCCCTAGCTGGAAGGGGAGTGTTAGTGCGTCGCGTTGCAAAGCTCTCTTAACACAGACACAAAAGAAGGAGAATGCTGCTAGGTAGTGGGAGTGATTAGTGGAGGATAGAGCATTGGACCTCTCCGTCTTCGAGAAAGAGCCGTGTTAGAAGTAATTTCTCTCCCACTTTTTTAATGTTCCCGCGCATCTCAAGTCTACTTTTCTAAGATCTGAGCCAGCTGGTGACAGGAAAATAGCGCTGCAGACACACGAAGTCTGCTATCTCTTCATAGTGAATGATTTGATAGAATCAACAGTTGCCAACAGTTTGCAATTGAATAATCTCATTCTCTCTAATTTCAAGCTTATTTTCAATTTTATTATCTTATTTTTAAATTTTATTTGAAAATACTACTGAACATTAATTGTAGAGATTTTCATACTCAATCTATTCCACTTGAAATTTTTTGTTTAAATTGTATCTGAAGCCTGATAATTGGGAATCTAAAATCAAACTTGGCATAGATGGTGCAGTGCTCCTGAAATTTTCACAGATATGGGACTTGTGGCAGTTGATAGAGCTTATCAATGACTTTTCTAGGTATGAATTTGATCAAAATCGTTGGAGCCGTTTTCGAGAAAATCGCGAAAAACCCTGTTTTTGACAACATTTTAGCCATTAGTTGCATTTGATCGAAATTGTTCTTGTCCATCGGATCCTTATAGTGTAAGGACCTTAAGCTCCAAATTTCAAGTCATTCCATAAATTGGGAGATGAGATATCGTGTACACAGACGCACATACACTCTTAAGGTGTGTACAGACTTTCACTCTGCTCCGCAACCGAACGTCACTCCAGCAGAGCGATTGATGATCGACCGGGGAGCAACAGTGGTTCGACCGGGGAACGCGAGAAGATCTAACATCTTCTGTAACGTTCATGATGAGTGCGTGGGAGGAGCGACTGTGGTTCGATGGAGGAACGAGGGCGGTACGAGGGTGGTACGAGGGAGGAGCATGCTCGGTGTGGGTTGGAAGAGCGTATATGTGTACGCAGCTATACACACACACACACACACACACACACACACACACACACGCGCGCACATACAGACCAATACCCAAAAACCACTTTTTTGGACTTAGGAGACCTTGAAACGTATAGAAATGTAGAAATTGGGGTACCTTAATTTTTTTCGGAAAGCAATACTTTCCTTACCTATGGAAATAGGGCAAGGAAAGTAGAAATCAGACTATAGAATTATTCATCATAAATCAGCTGACAAGTGATTACACAGATGTGTGGAGAAGCCAGTCTATTGCTGTATTTCAATAAGGTCTATAGTTTCAATAAGGTACTTGTGGATGAGAATACTGCATGAGGTCTACTGTTCACAGAACTACTATTAGTCAACTTCCTACTAACGTTGATGGAAAGATACATATTTTTCAAGATGTTCGATTTTTTTGAATGGGTAGTATTATAGTCCACTAGACAGCTGATCTATGATGAATAATTCTAAAGTCTGATTTTTACGGTATCATTGGTGTTCAAAGGAGACTCCTTTCAATTTTGTATTATCCTTAAAATGTAAATTTTCAAAAAACTGTATGTATACGTCGACACGAAATTCAAAAAGGAACGTATCTGGCAAATTTCATGAAAATCTATCGCTACGTTTTGCTGTAAATGCGGAACATAAATATATAAGTTTCATCGTGAGAACCTACAGCAGTCAGCAGTTTCTATACAACTTCTTGGAACTCTCCTGAAACTGTTGGAGCCAGCTTCCACACGCATTGAGCGTCAGTCCTGCTTACAACATCGAAGCTAGAGGTACTCACTTTATCAAAATTCACTTGTTTAAATTTCTTTATTCCAAATTTTGTGTTTTGTAAAAATAAAGATTTCTTCATAAAAAGAAATCTTGCGGAACGCATTATTTAGCTGGCGCAGTCGGTAGGACGATTGTGATTAATGAACATAATCTTCAGTTTTTAAACTGTTAATGATTGTTTGTAATATAAGGACCTCGCGTTCGCGACATCCGAAAAGTGTGGTGAATTATCAAGCTGCAAAACACCAACATTGTGAAGTGCAGTGGATATCAAACTTCGATATCATCATCACCAAATCTTCTTCATCAAACGTGCATCATCAATGCTGAAAGGACACCAGAAGAGATGAGCATAGCACTCGTTTCAGTGTAAGTCTTAATTTTAAGTTTAATATTGTAATATTTTAGTTTGGTTATTCTCGAAACATTTAAATATTTCAGAATGCCTAATCATAGTGCCAGATAGAGCACCCTCTGCTGCTACCCCTGTTTTGAAAAAAGAATTCCTGGATATGATACCAGAATTCTCTGGAGAACCATTATTATTAAACAGATTTGTATCGATTTGCAATAAAGTAGTTGCCAAGTTTCTTGTACAATCGAATCCCGATGATTTTCAAAATGAATATCTATTTTCTCCTATTATTTCTAGACTCAAAGGTAGAGCTTTAGAACTCGTAACCAATGGAAACACTTATGCTTGGCCTGAAGTGAGAAGAGTACTTTTCAACGGCTATCTTGACAAACGTGATTGTTTCACGTTGAATATTGAAATGACAGAATTGAAATAAGAAAGGAGCGAAAGCCCTTTTCATTTTCACGAGAGAATTCAAAAGATTCTCAACTTACAACTTGCATATTTCCTTACGAAGATGGCAGCAAACTCAACTATTCTATGCGAATATGCAAAGCAGCTTGCCCTTAGGGTATTTTTGAGACGTCTGAATGAACCTATATGATCACTGATGAGAACAAAAAACCCTTCAAGTCTAAATGAAGCTTTGAGTATGATCACAAACGAAATGCAATACAAAAACAGAAATAGTAATTATAATTTCAATCTCAATAAGAGACCATTCCAGAGATCTCACAACCATTCCCACAACTTCCTCTAATTGAACAAATCCAACACTTTCCTCAGACTAGACCAATGCAAAACTTTCCCCAAAACAAGACTTATCCGAACTTCCAAAACCAATCACAACAAAGACCAATGATTACACATCAAAATAGCAATCAACAATTTTGCAACTTCAGTTCAATGAACAAACAGAGACCAATGTTTCAAATGCAATTTTTTGGTCAACAACACAGACCACAAATGCAATCGCAACCAACACCAATGAGTATTTCAACCAGAAACACTGAACTTGAACCCCCAAAAAAGAACCCCAGATTCAATCAACTGACAACCGAATTCGCTACAAACAATGACGAATTACTCAATACTAACGAAAACGAACTCTTGACTGACAATTTCTCAAATGAACCGTTCAATTACCCCGAAATGACTGAAAATCTCATGAACAATTTTGAAAACTTGGAATTGAATGATGATTAGGCTACAATAATCAAATGACTTCCGACCAAACAGAACAAAATCATTATAGAGGAAACGAGCCTCGGAACAAATTTTAATTATGAACTTGTAAACAAAAGATAAACGAACTCTCTTACTTTCTAGATCCACAAACGAACTTTCGAGTACTGATTGATCCCAATCCTTTATAAGAAAAGTAATTGCACATGAAGGTTTTAAAGATTCCTTGAAACCAACACCATTTGAAGTTACTACAGCCCATGGTAAATCAAAAGAAAAATTCAGTGCTAAAATACCATTCCCAGGAAGAAAATTTGATTTTTTCGTATTTGATTCTCATAAAGATTTCAATCTCTTGTTAGGAATGGATGCTATAAAGCAATTGAGAGTTAGATTGGATTACATTAGTAACAAACTTTACTATGGAAACAACAAACAAGTACCAATACTGTATTACAATACAACTTTGCAACACAATGAACCTTCTAAAGTCAATAAACCTCGTTAACTGTGGACTTATTTGATTGAAGCATGTAGTCAGAAAACAATATCGATTTCGATAAAAAACGTGTCAAACGGAGAATGCTTTCTCAAATACCAAAATCTCTCTGGACTAGAAATTCCACAATCTATCCTGAAAGTTGAAAACAATAAAGCAATCAGTCTAATTAGAAATTCATTTACGGAAGATAAAAAATTGACAATCACACGACCATTTTTAGTTGAAAATTTGGAAAACTATGAACTAGTCCCTCATTCAAAATCCACCTCATCTCCAAACAGCATTAACTTGAATAATTTTGAAGTTGACCAAACTAGATTAGATCTTTCAATAATTAGAACCAAACACATGAATTCCGAAGAAAAAGAAGCAATATCAGAACTGATAAAAGAGTATGCAGACATTTTTCATGTAGATGGAAATAAATTGACATTCACAAATCAGGTCAAACATGTTATCAGAACAACCGATGAGATTCCAGTTTATTCAAGAAATTATCGATATCCTGTTGTTTACAAAGCAGAAGTTGATAGACAAATCCAAGAAATGCTAGATCAAAAAATTATCAGACCCAGTCATTCAGCTTGGAACTCACCAATTTGGATTGTACCCAAAAAACGATGCATCCGGAAAACAAAAGCAATAGGGGAGTCTGATCTCACTAGGCATCAAACCTGCAACAGTGTAGAAATCAATCTGAAAAAAGAACCAATTCAAAAATACAGAATTATGATAGATTTTAGAGGAGTAAATGCAAAAAACTATTGATGATAGATTCCCATTGCCAAAAATTGCTGAAATCCTGGATAAATTAGGAAGATGTCAATATTTTACAAGTCTTGATTTGGCAAGTGGTTTCCACCAGATTCAAATGCATCCCGATAGTATTGAGAAAACAGCTTTTTCCACAGATACAGGTCACTATGAATTTCTAAGAATGCCTTTTGGATTAAAAAACAGCCCACACCTACATTTCAAAGAGTACTTAACAATATCTTGAGAGGTATTCAGAACGAAAAATGTCTTGTCTATCTAGATGATATAATAATCTATTCTACCAGTCTCCAAGAACACATCCAAAGATTGAGAGAAGTATTAATTTGATAGATTACGGAATGCTAACTTTAAAATTCAGCCAGACAAAACAGAGTTTTCAAGAAAAGAAGTAGCTTATCTAGGACACATAGTCACACCAGAAGGAGTAAAACCAAACCCAGAAAAGATAAGAGCAATACAACAATTTCCTATCCCAAAAACTACTAAAGAAATCAAAGGATTTCTAGTACTGTTAAGGCTATTACAGAAGATTCATAAAAAATTTCGCAGATGTAACCAAACCACTAACAAAACGCCAAAAGAAAAGAACCAAAATTAATGTTGAAGATAAAGATTATGTGAAATGCTTTGAATATTGCAAAACCCTTTTGTGTAATGACCCAATTTTGCAATATCCTGATTTTTCATCCGAATTTTTATTAACAACAGACGCTAGTAATGTATCAGAAGGAGCTATCCTGAGTCAGAAGAAAAATGGTGCTGATTTACCTATAGCTTATGCTAGTAGAACCCTGAACGAAAGCGAAACCAGATATTCGGCAATAGAAAAAGAATTATTAGCGATAGTTTGGACAACCAAATACTTTCGTCCCTACTTGTACGGCCAAAAATTCAAAATTTATACTGATCACAAACCATTGCAGTGGCTATTCTCAATAAAAGAACCAAATTCCAAACTTCTCCGCTGGAGATTGAAACTAGAAGAATACGATTACGTGATTTGTTATGAAAAAGGAATTTATTGAATCAGAATGCTGATGCTCTATCTAGGATCCAATTGAATAATAATGATGTTATTCCAGGTCCTTCAAGACAAAACACAGGTGAAGAAATAGATAAGTTAATAAACGAAGCTATTCAAATGCATTTTTCTGAACTTGATGATCAATCTATGATAGGAAATGTAGACGACAATGATGTACGTGACAATAACCTTGACATTCGAGAAGAACAACATGACTCTGACAATCAAACAGTGCATTCAGACTATTACGGTAATGAAATGATTGGAATTCAAACTCTTGACGAACCAGTAAACTTTGATGAAAATAAAATATTACTAAATCTAGTGAAATACAATCCACGAAAAGTGAAAATACAAAAACTATTTGAAAACAAGTGCCGAATTATTGTAGAAATTTTCGAGAATAATTTTGAGAAAGATATAGTAGAATTTGTAAAAGAATATCTAGTTCCGAATGTAAAATATTGTCTATACTTTGAAAATGATTTCTACGAAAAATTCACTGTAGTAATTATTGCCACTTATTTCAAAAATACGCAACTCAAACTAGTATGTTCTATAAAAAACTGATTGATGTCACAAAGGAGGAAGAGATAAAAGAGATAATCAATAACTATCATGTCGGAAAGAATAATCATCATGGAATTCAAGGAACTTATGAGCAAATTAAAAGAAAGTACTACTGGCCAAATACTCGAAACAGAATTCTGAATTTCATCAATAGATGCGACATTAATTTGCTTAAAAGCAAAATACCAAAGAGTACCCTTGAACTTGGAAATGAATCTCACCCCCACTGCTTCAAAACCACTTCAAACTATTCATATTGATAGCATTACTTTTGACAAAAGAAAATTTTTGACGATAATAGATAGTTTTTCACGTTATGCACAAGCCACTTGCTGGTGCACAAGGAATTGAAACAGTTGATAAACTACTGGATTTCTTCAGTCATCACGGTGTTCCAGAAATTATAGTTTCAGATAATGGCACAGAGTTCACTAATAATGTGGTGAAAGAATTGATGGCACTTCATAAGATAAAGATTCACTTTATCAGCACACAGCATCCCCAGTCAAACGGCATGTGTGAAAGATTGCATTCAACCCTTGTCGAGCATATTAGACTCCTTAATAATCAAGCTCAATTCAAAGACGATTCTATCGAGAGAAAAGTGAAACATGCAATTTTAGCGTACAATAATAGTATTCACTCTGTAACAAAACTAACTCCATTTGAAATTATAAACGGACACATGAATACAAATGCTTTATTTGACATTGACATTGGCAAACAGATGATGAACGACTATGTCAATCAACACAGAAAAAAAACCAAAAAGCTCTATGAACACATTGGAGAAACGAATCAAGCAATTAAAGAAAAGGTTATCGAGAAAGTAAACGAGAATAGAGAACCATTGCCTGAAATTCCATCCGATATCTTCGTTAAAAATATGCAGAAACAGAGTAAGACAAAAACAAATATAACAAAGAGAAAATCGAATCTGTGAACAGAGACCTTAAAACAGCTAAAATCGTACCGAGACACCATAACACAAAATCTGAAATACACCTTTCCAAAATTAAAAGACCTAGAAAAATTATCAAAACTAATGACATTGAAAAACCTAAGACAGTGACACAATTGACTATTGACAATGACAATCCTTTTCCAGGTCCCTCTTCATCCTGTACGCAGCAAAATCAGGAACAGCAATAGACATTAAGAATGTTACTATCAATTCTGGAATTGTACCAATTAACCTTGGCAAAGCCAAACTTGTATATAACTCGCACGTTTTTGTACATAATTATGATTTGAAATCAATGTATTCAGAAATTGAAAATTTAAATAATTACTATAATAAGGTCTCTCACTATTTTTGGAAAACTATTAGTATAAGTTCAAAAACCGATTTCGTTACAGAAAACAGTAGTAAATTAAGAGATGCAATCAACTATTTGAAATTCATCAACCATATAAAGTCTGTTATTGAAGAAAAATTGGAAATAATTTTGTTTTACAATGAAAATGTGAAACGCAATAAAAGAGGTTTAATTAATAGTCTTGTATCTGTTTTAAAATTTATCACTGGTAATTTGGACTCATATGACGAACAAAAATACGATATGTTGATTCTCAAACTGTATAATAATAAAGATAATTTAGCTAATCAAATTTCAAACCATTATTCACTCAGTCAAAACATTATTGTAGAATTCAATGGAACAATATTAAACTTGTGAACCAAAACTTCAATTAGTTGAAAGAGAAACTTTTGATAATTAATAATGATTTAAACGATTTTGTATAATTAGGAAAAATTAAAGATATTTTGAATCAATTACTTGTAGCTTATAATATTTCATTAGACGTAGTTCATGACATTGAAAATTCTAATGCATTTTGTAAAGTAGGCGTTCTGCACCCTAGTATAATGTCTACTAAAGAATTATTCAATGAACTTGTAAAAATTTCAAAATTGTATGATAAGAAATTCCCATTGGAAATAAAGTATAATAAGATGTTAGAAATAGAAAAATTGATTAATGTAGATTGTAAGCTAATTAAGAACGAAATCATTTATTTTCTCGAATTTCCGATTGTAGAAGAAGTAACTTTTGATCTTTTTGAATTATCACCAATTCCAAGTAAAGTGGAATCAAATTTTGTAACAATACTTCCACAAAACAAATATTTATTGAAATCTTCTGATAGTTCTAACACTTTAAAAATTGAAGGATTGTATAAAGAATGTAGATTGATAGGAGATAACGAATGCTACCTGTGCTCATCCAAAGCCATCTCCCATCAACAACTGCAATGTGAAGCGGCTATCATATCTACTGGTTCCACCGACAACTGTAAATTCACCGCCGTCCAAATTGAAGAGAACCTCATCAAATGGATTCCCGAAATACAACAATATTTGCCAGTCTTACCAAAATTGGAGACCTTCCACATCGAAATGAAAATCGAAACTACTGTGACAACACTTCAAAGAATTCATTTCATCAATACAGCCGAAGGAAAAATTTACTATCGAGGAAAACCTCTGTTCCACTCTTCCCAAACGAGAGGACATCCAAAATTTCTAGAAAACATCCAATTAGAACTTCAAGATCATCAAATTCCAAATTTCCAAATTCATTTGAAAAATTTAGACAACTTTAACCAATTTAAAAACATTCAAGTGTCTCCAGTTTTCCGAAAATCATATTTAACCACCGACATCAATGTTTTCACAACGATTTTGTATATTGTGATTGTTCTTTGCGTGATTTTCATCGTGTACAAAAGAATCTCCAAAAGAGGACAGCAACCTTCTTCAAGAACTTCGCTACCAACCCCCAAAGTTCTCTCTAGGGAGGGAGGAGTTACATCGTGAGATCCTACAGCAGTCAGCAGTTTCTATACAACTTCTTGGAACTCTCCTGGAACTGTTGGAGCCAGCTTTCTCACGCATTGAGCGTCAGTCCTGCTCACAACATCGAAGCGAGAGGTACTCACTTTATCAAAATTCTCTTGTTCAAATTGTTTTATTCCAAATTTTGTATTTTGAAAAATTAAGATTTCTTTTTAAAAAGGAATCTTGCGGAACGCATCATTTAGCTTATGTAAACAAAAATATAAACATTTGAACATAGAGAAATGCAAAACCGTCGACTTGAATCTTAGACTTCACTTCGCTCGGTCAAAAATGAATGGATAATCAACATCAAAGTTGAAAATACGTAGAAGATAGATATTGGCTGCGGCTGGGTTCAAACTGAGTAGCATTGCTTCAGGAATCACGCCATTGCGCCGGGTCGATGTCAAACGAGGCCACCGTCAGAAGAGGCCTGCGACAGTAAGAGACCTGCGACATTTGAGGCCAGCGACCGTAGAGTTCTCCTGGAAAAGAGTCCTCAAATATCGCCTGCGCCAGGTGACAGTAGAGGACTCTTCAATTTTTATACAGGCCCGACAGTTGAGACCTGCGACCATAGGGGACTCTTTAATTTTTGAACAGCCCCAACAGCTGAGACCTATGACCGTATAGGACACCTGGAAAAGAGTTCTCAAATGTCGCCTGCATCGGGCGGCTGTAGAGGACTCTTTAATTTTTGCACTGGCTCGACAGTTAAGTTGAGACCTGCGACCGTAGAGGACTGAAAATCAGTTCTCTACGGTCGCAGGCCTCAACTGTCGCAGGCCTTGACTATCGCGCCCCCGAATCTAAGACCTCACTTCGCTCGGTCAATTATTCATATTAGTTTTAAATAATTCATCATTGTTGTATCTCGTATCGATATTAGATGATAGTAAATTATATAGCCCTAGGGAGTAAACCAACGAAATTGAATTTATAAGAGTTTTCAGATTAATTCAATCACCTTGTTATAAGCAGAGTATTCGGATATTCTGCACAATTCATAATATATTAGTGAACAGATCCACTTCATAAAGTCAGCATCTGATTAACATAGGTCTGCTAGCTATCCTTAAATTGTCTATTTTATTAGACAAAGGAGATGGCTTCATTGTGTTCTATCTCCACACTGCTGCCAAATCGTTTGTAGGCTATGAAGGAATATAATGAACTACCAAAATATTAATTCTCAATTACAATATAATAATAATACCGGTATTTTATAATTGAATATAATATAATTGCGATGGAATTTATCATTGTCAACAGGAATCAACAATCAATATTAGGCTATATTGAATAAAATGCATACCAGGATGACTTGAATTACAGCTATCTTCAATACTTTACACCTTACACTAACAGTTAGCTAACAATATTTTATGGCGATGGGAAAAAAAACTTGGCAACCATGCCTTCCCATCATTTCCACTGACACTATAAACGTTACTTGTATAATTCTCTAGCAAGTTGTGGATTTATGAAATAAAAAACTATTGAATTCCTTTCTTATTTTCTTTTGTTTGAAACCTCCATTCCAATATAGATATAATTGTTAACCTCCAATCCTGCCCCTTTGTACATCATAGCTGTACTGTTGAAATGGTACACTTATAGAAGTAGAAACTTCATTTTCTCCCAATTCGCTAACTGCTTGACACGTGTATATGCCACTGTCAGAAGGTTGAGCTTCTCGAATTCGAAAAGTGAATATCGTTTCTTCTCCTGTTGAAAAAAAATTCAGCTATTATTTTTATGGTTCATACATCATCAATGGGTAGAAATTGGAGTAGAAATTGTGGCACAAGAAATCTTGAATATATTATACAGAATGTCCCACCAAGGTTGTAACAGCCGTTGACCGTAGATTCTACTCGACATTTCTGACAAAAAATGTTCTGTAAACTTTTTTTCTATGGACCTTAGTTTTCGAGATATATCGACTTTTCGATATTTTAAGAATATGCCTACTTCCGGTCATTGAATACTCAATAACTCGAAAACTACTGGTCGAGTTTCAATTTCAAGGGTATTGTTGAAAAGAGAAAAACAAGATTAATGTAATTTTATCTGTTGTTAGATATTTTGTAGTTTTTTATTAGGGCTTAAACTTGAAAAAATGCTATTCTTCAAATTCAAAGTGAAATTTCAAACCTTTTTTCTTGGTTTTTCTCCGGGTGATTATAGCGGTTTCAATATTTTAAAAACTTGTTCATAAGCTTTCGGATGAGTATAAATTCGAAGAGGTAAGCTCCTTGATAAAGTGTTCAAAACTGCTAATATCTGGAATGAACACCTTCAAAATGAGGAAATTCACAAACAGCGCATGCATCAAGAAGTGATGATCCTAGTGTGAAATCACCTGATTTCTCACTGACAATATTCACAAGTTTCAATCAATATTTCAACATTCTACAATGATACGAATTTTTCAATAACTTGCATCATATCCTGTGCCATAAATCCTGAATAAAATAACAAGAAGTGTATGTTTCAGCCTATTTTCAGTATAGTTTTCAATGTGCTTTACAGTTAATTGGCAAATTGGCATGACATGTATCAACTTTGGCTAGTAGAGAAGTGTTCGCGTTCATTATCATTGGATTTATCTTGATTGAGTCGCCTACTTGAACATGTTATTGGTGTATGGAGAGTGTGGATGCAACTCAAGAGAGGAACTTACCTTTTCGAATTTATACTCATTCAAGAGCTTATGAAATGGAGAAGTTTTTGAAATATTGAACCACTATAACTATCCGGAGAAAAATCGAGAAAAAACTGTTTGAAATTTCACTTTGAATTTGAAGAATAGCATTTTTTTTAAGCTCAAGCCCTAATAAAAACCAGAAAATTTCTAA